>NC_136498.1:95983938-96011438 GCF_053919585.1 Euprymna scolopes
CATGTCCAAGGAACCTATATCTAAAATTTCAAGTGTTTAGATCAAAAATTGTGTCTGTATACATTTCCCTATGTAATAACTGTCAATTTTTAGTCTACAGACTCGAATTTTGATATACAGGGTACTGATATTTGAGAAAATCGATGTGATCGGTTTTTGGCCAGAAATTTGGCGATTAAGAGGTCAAAGTTCAACGATTTGTCGTTTGAGAACTCTACCAAACTCCTCCGACAATTTTGGGTCTACGCACTTGAAATTTTAGATATAGGTTCCTTGGACATGGATCTAACTTAACTTGATTTGAGCCCAAAACAATCAATTTTAAGAGGTCAAAGTTAAAAAAAAATTGACCCCTGCGGTCACTTCCAAATTACTCAGACAATTTCTGGTCTAAATATTTAAAATTTTATATAAAGGGTATTCAGAGATAGGGCAAGCTTTTTCATCAATTTGGGTCGAAATTTTTTAGTTACCAATATATAAATGTATATATGTATGTCTGTTTGCAAGTCTGCCTTAAACTTTCAATAGAGGCGACGGATTTTACCAAGATCAGTATGGTTTTAAAGTCCGACCTTTCATACGACAAATATCGAAAAATTGGCTACAAACATTACTATCTTCCCCTCCAACTAGGCACTTTTCTACAGGAGGGGGGGGGTCACTTTTTTTGCCGATATTTTTTAAAGTTATCCTTTCCTTTAGATTGTCTAGCTTAATTTTAAAAAAAATGTCGCTTCCAGTTTGGCGGTGGTCGTAACAACATAAAAGTTAGGTTTTACCACATTCTTTTCCTCCTTTGCGGTACGGGTTCGAGCCTGCCTTCCTACCACCACTTTTTTTTTTTTGCTCAACATACACATCCAAACACCCGGGCAACACCGGGCTGAAATGAATTTTATATATATATATATATATATATATATATATATATATATATATATATATATTTATATATATATATATATAAATAACTGATATATCCTCAGAAGAAATCAACATCATTAAAAATGTAGAAAATCAGTTCTAATAAATAACAATAACCAATGAATGAAAGCTAAAATGACAAATTCGTTTGATTTGGCAATAGGGACCAGGGATTCTGCAGAGGCATCAGATCTTGTGGGGTTATTCATTCTATATACCCTCACAAGCATATTTAATACTATGAATATCGGCCTATATAGAGATGACGGACTAGCTATAATAAAAAACTCCAACAAAGTCAAGGGAGATAACAATCATACACAAGGAAATTTAAAAATTAGGCCTAAAAGGAGACGTATCAGCTAACATAAAAATAACAAACTTCCTAGACGTCACGTTAAATTTAGATAAAATCACATATGAACCCTACTTAAAAGATAACGCTATTCCAATATACGTAAACCCCAAGTCCAATCACCCACCATCAATTATAAAAAAGATTCCAAGCTCGATCGTAAGTAGGCTCAGTAATAACTCAAGCGATGAAAATGCATTTAACAGGTCAATCAATATCTATGAAACAGCCCTAAAAAATAGTGGATACAAAAATATCGATATCAAATATAAGCAACAAAACACCAATAACTATTATAAAATTAAAAATAGAAGAAAAAGAACTATCATCTGGTATACGGCCCCATACAATCAAATGTTAAACAAAACCTGGCAAGAAATTTCTAGATCTTATTGAAAAACACTTTCCCACAACCAACTCCCTACACAAAATTTTCAATAAAAATACCTTAAAGTTATCCTACAGCTGTTGCAAAAATTTAGAGATGATAATTAAAGCACATAATAACAAAATATTAAATAAAAACAATGTAAACAGCAACAAAATAAACAATAAAAAAAGTAGACACCATAAAAAAAATAAAATTAACACTAGCAATAATAATAACAATAATAATAATAAACCAAGCCCGGACAAGAACAACCATACTAGAAATAAAAATACTAACAATGAACAAGATAAATGCAACTGTAGACACCGCACACTTTGCTCACTTCAAACTAAATGTCTAACCAAAAGCGTAGTTTACCAGGCCACAATATTTGCGAAAGAAAACCCGAATAACAAGAAATATTACGTAGTTAGGACCTCCTTAGATTTCAAAACTCGATATTATGACCACAAAAGTACATTCAATAATAAAAAACACTGTATGAAAATAACGCTAGCAAATAAATACTGGAAACTCAAGGAAAGCGGACATTCGCCGGTAGTCGAATGGAAAATAATAAGACAAGCTACCACATGTAGGGACCTAGACGACCGATGTAGATTATACCTTCATGAAAAATTTTCTATCCTATATTTTAAAGAACCCCAACATTTATTAAACTATAGAAGAGAAATAGCGAACAAGATAAAATTTACTCCAGGATAGCGATACAAAATAGTTTTAAAACTAACAAAAACAATAGAAAACAAACAAATACATAAATTAAATAAACATGAATATACATAAACGATCACACATATATGTATGTATATATATATATTTATATATAAACTAACATAAAAAAACCATAACCTAGATTTTAAACAGGTCAAGAACCTAGATATCAAGGCTAAAAAGAGCACACAAAAAGGAACAGGTCAACCAGAGGTCAAATAGGCCTTTGTCCGATAAGTGCATGTTCATTGGCTGATAGGAAGGGCACGTTGGATACTAGAAAGCTGATTGGCTAAATAAATATCTCAATAGAAGGTGCGTATATAAAAACGACAGACAACCACAAAATTCGCACATAAGCCTGAAGAGTCCTAGAGTGGATGAAATGCAGAATATTCAGTGTAGGTTAATCGCCATATATATTTTATAACTTACTATATATATATATTTAGATATATATATTCATACACACACACTATATATATATATATATATATATATATATATATATATTATACTCTCTCTCTCTCTCTCTATATATATATATGTATATGAGTATATATATATATCCTCTCTTTATATATATACTAGCGGGGATACCCAGCATTGCCCGGGTGTTTGGAGGTGTGTGTGGTGTTAAATAAAAAAAGAAACTTGAATTTGCAGATACCGGACATCCTCTCCTTTTAAATAATTTTTATTTAGTTTTTTAATTTTTATTTTTATTTTATTTTTTATTATTTATTTATTATTTATTTTCTATTTATTTATTTTCCATTTAGTTTCGTCTAACAACTCTTGCTGACATTTTTTAATGTATGACCTGTACATTTCAGTAGACCTATATTATTTTGCCCTATATATTTTTTTTGCGCCCTTAACATTTCCTGTCTGGGTCATTTTGACTTTTGTTTCAATTTATTTTATATCTTATATTTAACTTTATCATCGTTTTTTTTTCTCTTCCCTGATCTTTCTTATTTATATTCATGTCTTGGAAGTAGAGTGAAAAGCATATCTTATTTTTCTTTTATTAATATTATTGGAATCTTTTCTTTATTCACTCTACTTCCGAGACATAAATATAAATAAGAAAGATCTGGGAAGAGAAAGAAGAGAAAAAAAAAAGATGTACATGAAATTTGTTCAGTTTTCCAACTATTTAAAGTAAATCAGGTCATGACGTCATCTGATGCATGCATAGAACAGGTCGAGAGGGCCGTTTTGTTGACCCTCCCCCTGTCGAAAATTGTCAATTTCGGGGTGAAAAAATGAACGTTTTTGGCCAATTTTTCGATATTTTTTGAACGATGGATGGAGCTTCAATATGTTACCGAGTTTGTGAATTTTTGTTGTCTGCCAAAAGTTTTTAGCAGACACACAAGCATACACACATAAAGTTTCGCTTTTATATATATATATATATATATATACTAGCGGTCATCGTGGGATCGTTATTTTTAGTTTTCACTTCCCCCCAGATGATGGTGGGAAGGGGGGAAAGCAGTGCGAAAGCCGAGAACGCAACGTTTTAATTTAATTTCACTGTATTTATACTAAAATGCAGGACAAACAGGGGACAGAGCGAAATAGTGCAAATCTCATAAAAGTCGACGTAAATAAATCTAGAGACGACCCGCATTCCCAAATCCTAGATATTATGATATAGGGGGTATATAAACAGTTTCAAGCGATAGTAACGACCCCGGGAGCGTGTGCGAAAGAAGCCTTTGCGAGACATACACGAAATGCTCACACACATTTTGCCTTTTATATACATAGATAAGATATATATTCTGTCTTTATTTATATATATATATATATATATATATTCTCTCTCTCTCTATATATATATATATACATTCTGTGTGTGTGTGTGTGTGTATATATATATATATATATATATATATATATATATATTCTCTGTGTGTGTGTATATATATATTCTCTCTTTCTATACACCGATGAAGCCTGAAGGATCGGCCGAAAAATATGTACCTGTAAAAAAAGTTTTTTAATTTTTTTTCACAATATTATTTTGTATTCCTGCACATCAGCAACTGAAAACGAACAAAGTTAGAAGCTTTTATACTTTCCGTATTCTTTTTTATACATTTCCATATATATATATATATATATATATATATATATATATATATATATATACATATATACTAGCAGAAGTACCCGTCGTTGACTGGGTTCAAAAACAACCTACAGAAAATGGACTGCTATTGATGAAAGTATGATAAGTTATGAAAAGGAGGTGGTTGTAAAGAGATAGGTTTTGATACTCAAAAATCTTACCCTAAACGAAATATGATGAAAGTAAAGATAATTTTTGCGAAAATATATTTCTTTATATCAACTTTCTTTCTATTTGTAGCCAAGAGTGACCAACAAAATGATGTTTCCTTACAAAGAGAAAATGTTAAGATATAATAATATAAATATACAAAAAATAAATGTTACCATAGTCAATAAAATTTACTTTTATGGCAGAAAAGTTCATTTATTTGTATTTTATAGTGGTTTGTAAAACAATTTTTTTTTTTTTAATTCATGAACCGGTTTTAAAAAAAATCAAAAGGGCAGCGACTTTGAAATGGAGAGCCCCATTTTCAATTTGAAGGAAGGGCACCTGAGCATTCTGTGTTAACAATTTAAGAGAGTTCTGTCAACGTAAGGAATATTTATAAACATATTTTAATGTTTTCCGTTATTTTGTGCTTGAGGAATATTCGATTATAGCACGTTTAGTTTATATAAAAATTCATTTAAGTAGTTATCGCGTCAAATTTCGTTTTAATTTCGGTTCGCTGAAATTATTTCAAGTAAAGAGCATTAAAAACTATTTCAAAACAAAAAAAAAACATGAACTGAACTTTTATTGACTATGGTAACATTTATTTCTTGTATATTTATTTTTTCGGGTAGTCGTTTGTTGGCTTTTCTGCTAAACACTCTTACTAAATAACATCGACAAAATATCGAAAAACAAAGAAACAAAAACAGTTTTGAAAAATAATGAAGCTTTACTTACTTTAGTAAAATAATCCAAAACAGCAAAATGGGATATTAGAAAAGTAAACACGTAATTACTTTAGTTTTTTAAAGCAAAGAATCGATATAAATATGAATAAGAAAATGGTGCCCTTTTCAAGGACAACCGCTTCGTTTCAGTGTTACAGTATTGAACGGTGTAGTATTGCGCTGTCGGATTCAGGGTTGTACTATTGTCATGTAAAGAACACGCAGAAAGGGTTTTAATCAACTGAATTCCTTCTAGTACACTGACAAAAAAAGCTTAAACAGATATATAAATAAAAATAAAAAGGTTATGTAAAGGTTTTTAAAAAGACACGCAATCACGTGCGCAGGATTTTTTCCTTCTTTTGACACAATAACAAGTAACGTTCTTATTTTTTATTATTTATCTATTTTCGAAAGAGTGCCACATGCAACTGGAGAAGGAAAAAAACAGTTATGCTAAATTTGTGTGGAGAATTGTCTAAAGTTCCGACTTTTTTTTTTTTTGGCTTTCACTTTAATAAAAACGTGAATTTATGAGGTGAATTTATTTGACACAATATGATTCAACTCAAAAAAATAAATAAAAGTTAACGTGAATTAAAATTAAAGTTAAGGTGTTATTGTGGACCCTCACCCCTTTTAAAAAAAACTTGTTAAACTTTGTGACATATTTACATTCTATGGCGGTCAAATGTGAACGAACACCCAATAATCTTATTATACCATATTTCTTTAAACTGAAACATAATTATCAAAGTATACTTACGCAGATAGATATAAAAAATCTTTATTAAAGTTTGTGCCTATTTTCATTCTATGGAGGCCAGGCGCGAACGCAGACCCCACAATTTTATTATACCATCCCTATTTAAGTTGAAACATACTTATCAAAGTATTCTTATGTACATCTATATCAAAAACCCTTGTCAACGTTTTTTTTTTTCATTTTTTATTTCCATACTTTGGGGGCCAGGCACGAACGCAGACCCCACAATTTTTATGAACCACCGTTCTGGCAGATCAAACATACCCATTCCTGATCCTCAATACATCTTCTATCATTATTTGTAATCAGTTTTTTTAAAATAGTCAACCATATAGGAGCCTATTCGTGACCAGATACACACACACACACAGACGTTCAGCTTTATATTATAGATATATATTCTCTCTTTTTCTCTCTCTCTATATATATATATACATTCTCTCTTTTTAGAAAAAGAAGTACAATTTCCAATTCTTAAACGAATATAATTATAAGTAATTATCTAATTATATAATTAGATAAGAAAAAAGAAATTACAAACCAACTACAAATTGTAATTCTTTGAGTAAATAACTATAAGATGAAGCTCTGCACCTGCTGGTGCTCTATTTCCTCTTCTATTCTTGTTACAATACTTTAAGTGGTAATGTAGAAACATTCCCTATTCTGAGAACACAGCCTGTTCCTCATAGGTTCATACACATTACCATCTGTACTAAAGAGCCTCTTACTCTCCACAAATGAAGGGGGTGTGCTGAAGTATTTTGAAGCCAATTTACTCGGCAGTGGTAAGGTCTTCTATGTCTTCGTCCACCACTGAAATGGATCATCTCTTGCGAATAGTTGTAAAGCTACATAATGGTCAAGTTCTTTTGTGCATTTAAGCATAAGGGATTTACTCCTTTTGAGTTTAGATTGTGATTCTTGTATTTCTGTTGTAGTTGCAGTTTCCAGGTTTAACTCAGCTAAGTTTTGATTTGTTACTGTAGGCTCAATCGAAACTAATTCATCAAACAAGTTTTATTCAAAGAACTTTTTAGAAACCCATTTCTTAACATGTGGAGGAGAGGGTGTTTTTCTAAAAAGAAACATGAGTTAACCTAGAACTCCATCCTCCTACTACCAGGTCTCTTTCTCCAACATCAGGGGTCTACCTTCCAACCTTTCAGAGGTTGAAACACAATTACAGGAGACGAAACCGGACATATTCTTTCTAAGTGAAACTGGCATAGGGCCAACCACTTCTCTAGACGAATTCATAATTAAAGGATACTCCAACTTAACATCTAAATCTGACCCCCAAGATCGCCATGGGCATGGAATATGTGCCTATGCTGACCCACTTAAATAAAACCGATGATGAGGGGAGGTTCTGTCATGATTTTGCCATTGCCTATGACCTCACTCAGATTGTTAACGAACTCACTCGTGTGCCCGATACACCCGGTCAATATGCAAGCCTTCTAGACCTTTTCCTCACAACTTCCCCTGAGCTGTATTCATGTTCCGTTCTATCTCCTCTGGGATCCTCTGACCACTCTGTTGTATAAGTTAAGATAAAAATGAAATGTAATAAGTCTTCAGACGTACCTCTCCACCGTACTGCATATCGATACTCTATGGCTGACTGGGATAGCTTCCGTACATTCATATCTGACCTACCTCTGCATTCCATGTTTTAAAAGGAGGTGTCCTCTATAGTATCAGACCTGACCGAATGGTTAATTGTAGGCATAGATCGATTCATACCATCCAAAAAATTCCAACAAAAACCTAACAGCCAGCCATGGTTCTCCCCTGAATGTGCTGCTGCCATCGCGCACAGAAATCACTTTTTCCATAGCTACCAACGTAATAGATGTACTGAGACTAAAGCTGCTTTCAGGACTACCAGCAACCACTATAAAAGAGTAATAAAACATGCAAGAGAGCTATATGCTCAGTCTTAAATCCAAAGTAGCTGAGCAGCGGCTTGGTTCCTATCAGTTCTGGTAAATAGCAAACAGGATCTTGAACAGAAGCATGCGTTCTATCCCAACTATCATCAATGGACCTGAGGCCATCTCGTCGGCATCAGACAAGGCCAGACTATTTGCCAAGAACTTTGCCGCTAATTCTACCCTATGCGACAATGACCTGTATTTCCTCCTATAACAGACAACACGCTATGCAACATACAAATATCTGTGTGTGAGGTCGCCAAGCTAATCAAGAACCTTGATTCCAGTAAAGCAACTGGCCCTGACGGCATTCCAGTTATAGTGCTGAAAAAGCTTCAACCAGAACTTGCCACCATACTTACAAAACTGTTTAAGTTTTGCCTTAAGGAGAAGTGCTTTCCAACACCCTGGAAAACCTCATCAGTATGCCCTGTATTTAAGAATTCAGGTGAAAAGTCATCTCCGTCTCAGTACAAACCAATAAGTCTCCTGTCTGTCATGAGTAAGTTGTTGGAATCCATATTAAATAAAGAAGTAGTCAACCACCTCAACAGAAACAACCTTCTTAGTGACATGCAATATGGTTTCCGCTCTGCAAGATCTACAGCAGATGTGCTAACGGTTATATCACATAGGATTAGTGAATCTCTTGACAAAGGCTACCTTTCCAGGGCAATTGCTCTTGACATATCAAAGGCCTTCAATAAGGTATGGCATAAGGGTCTACTTCACAAGATTTCCAGCTACGGTATTACTGGAAATGTTTTCTCAATCATTAAATCATTTCTCTCCGTTAGGTTAATAATAGTGGTTGATGGGCAGAAATTAGAGGCTCGCAGTATTAATGCTGGAGTCCCCCAGGGGTCCATTCTGGGCCCAACTCTCTTCCTGATCTACATCAATGATCTCCCAAAACACATACTGAAATCATTCGTTGACATCTATGCTGATGACACGACCATCTATGGAAACACATCAAAGGCCATAAATGACAAAATTCTCTCTAATTCTCTCTCCTCTGATCTTGAGCGCGTGGTATAATGGGGGAAGAGGTGGCTGGTCACTTTTAATGCATCCAAAACCAAGCTTCTATCTTTACATCATCAACGCTCTGATCCCCATCTGGCATCAATTGAAATGGATGGCTCTCGTCTTGGGGAGGCTCCATGTTTTGACAAGCTTCTGGGTTTGACCTTTACTCCTGATCTGAAATGGAACACATACATCAAATCTGTTGCCAGGGACACTGGGAAAATGGTGAGATCCTTCTACCGCTCCAGAAGGTATCTCACTACTGATGCAATTCTCTATCTGTATAAAAGCCAAGTACGTCCAAGGATGGAGTACTGCTGCCACATCTGGGCAGGAGCTACTAAAAACAGCCTATCCTGCATTGACAGAGTACAAAATAGACTTTGTGGTTTAGTGGGGGATGCCCTTTTCTCTTCCCTGCAACCTCTCTCCCACAGAAGAGACGTTGTGAGCCTGTCTTTGTTTTATCGTTATTTCCATGGCAGGTGCTCGTCTGAGCTCCAATCCCTTGTCCCCCCTCGCCAATCTTTCACAAGAAACACCCGTCTGGCTGAAACTACTGTCAATTATTTTTCTCATTCTTTATCTGTGCCTAAATCCAAATTTAGATTCCATGAGCAAAGCTTCTTTCTTAGAACTGCACGCCAGAGGAACTCTCTGCTGCTTGCCTGTTTCCCACCTGACTACAACTTGGACGTCTTCAAGTCCAACATGAACAAACTCCTAACAAACCGCCCCCTTAAGTAAGACACTATCAAAACCCCCAATACTAATGATTACTACAATACTCTCTTATTGATTACTGTACACGCAATAACCCTTATCAAGGCCCGAAGGCCACTCAGGAATAAGTGGTGACTCCCATGTAAAAAAAAAAAAAAAAAAAAAAAAACTAGTCTGTATTTTCACCTAACAATTTAATAAACAATACAAAATAAGTGATTTGTGCCAGAAGCCTTGAAAAAGGACAGCTGAAGTTTTTTTTCTTTATATGTGTTTGACTGGGAAAGGGTTTGAGGAAACCACCTCAAATGGACGAATGTAATCAGTGCCAAGCGAAGAATTCAACATAATCGCAAAGAAATACCAATTTTATATATATAAAAAAAGACTATCATTGATAGCATGCAGCTCTCCCTTTTCTTAAAATTAAATTGATGTCGAACATGTTTACTTAATTAAATCGTCATGATAAAGTGAAAACACTATATAAAATTAATACATTTTCTTGAGGGTACTATTTAAGAAGTACATGGAGTAAAGAGCTGACATTTGAATATAGCATTCTACAATATGTATTTATTCGGGATACAATATTCCATATCTGTATATTTTAATAGGTTTTGTGATATGTGATTTTGAAATTAGTATATGTTTATGACATTTGGTACTTTATTTTCGCCACCAAAATTGAACATATCAGCATTTTTATCAACTTATTTATCAAGCTGCAGCTGGAATTGTTTAAAAAAAAAAAATGGCATAATTACCATTATGTATAGAATTATACTGAATGTTCATATTTACTGTCTTTTAATTCAGTTTTATTTGATGATACTTTAAAAATGGTCCACCAATGCAATTTTGCTATTCTAAATGATGCAATGTTCACTTTTTATACCCCAAAAATTGAAGGTTGAAATTAAATTAGAAATAATTGTACTTTTACTTCCTATTGTCTTCTTATACAAAGAGTGATGAAAGCATCTTTTCTGACATTTTCATCAGTTATTTTTTGTCTGTTGGCTTCATAGTTGCCATGTTGTAATTTACACATGTTCGTAGTGTATCCTGTTGTTGATTCTGCTTCATAATCATCACTGAAAAGTAGATATAGAATCCAATTCTAAGCAAGTTTATGCCAATCTTTTAAAATTAATATTTGAATCATGAGTCTAGGAAAGTAGATCTACACAAGTTTTTATCATTTAGATAGGATGAAAATTTTGTTTCCATTGATAACTTGAATTGTTCAACAATGGTAAGAAGGATTCCACTAAAGTCAGAAATTAAGATTGGACAGCTTCTGCCAGAAATAACCTAACAGCTAAATTTGTAGGCATCATTGACATGATTGAAGTTCTGTGACTTGCTTCTTTGGTGATTTCTTCAAATGGACTCAGGAACTGGATATTTTTCAAACAAGTCTCCATTGGTAAGTTGTTAAGGTAGAAATTTTATCAACAGCACACATTACAAGAGATTTTCGTTGTTCTTAATTTATTTTCAGCATATTATCACACCTTGAATGAGTTTGTTTTTCCAATTAAACTGATCCTGTATTTCAGTTAATTTGCTAATTGCTAATAGAAAGCGATTAAAGCGAGAGACTATATTTCTGTTAGATATAATAGTTGTCTTCACAGCCTCAGTGATGTATGATAGTTATTCTAAATCACATTCCCTAACACTAACAATCATATTTTGTTCCTGAATCCAACAAGACTAAGAAAACTTTGGAGATTTTATACTCATCCAGAACATTGTGTAATTCTTCACTTATTCTTGCACCTGTGTGTGCACCAGGGAATAGAACAACTCTAACAGCTCTGCACTGTCCAACGTCATTTTCTTTTGAATTTTATTTATTTATTTTTTTACATAGGCATCACCACTTATTAAGGCTCAGAGGCCACTCGAGGATAAAGGTTAAATTTGAAATCCAATAACCTGCCAAACTCAGAAAGGGAGTATAATCTGTTGTAGCTGTCCAAATGTCTATAGTTCATAAAATGCTGCTAATTTCAGCAAGAGACGGTTCAACTTTTGTTTTACTTTTATAAATATATTGAGAAGTATATTACCATGAATTACTTTTTTGATGAAATGCTTTATTTTGAACAAAGCTTTGCAATAAGCCTATTAAATCCAATGTCAGATGTTACAGAATATGGTTGAATATCAACAGCAACTATTTCTCTTATCAAATAATGCATGTCTTGTGACCTGTGGTCATTAATATCTCAAACTTTCTTTTTGGCCAATATTGATTCTATTATAGTTTGGTGTTTCACTGGAGGCTCATGGTTGCTGCCATTTGTTTCTGGAATGTCTGTCCCTGGATATTCATTGTGCGTCTACTTATCTGCAACTTTTGCTTTTTTTTTTTAAATGAATCTTTCTAAGATGGTTAAACATATTAGTCATTGTAAAAGTTTTTGCTGATTTGCCACTCTTTGATCTAATAGATTGACATAACGTACAAGCAGTTGTATTTTTATTCTTGGGATTGATATCAAAATACTTCCAGCAGAAACTGGTTGTCAATATTTAGTTAATTTTTTACATATTGAAATTACCTATGCCTGACATCTAATTAGTAATTTATCTCAATAAAATATACGCTATCTAAACCATAAAAACAAAAATATATATATAATGGTAGCAAGAGTCCAAAAATAAGGAAGAAAAGTATGACTGAAGAATGCTTTATTTTCGGTTCGCATATCGTCACAATTTACTGTACAATTCCTCAACATGAAAACTGAAAGATGAAGTAGTAATTTCTTTGACAAATGATTTAAAGTAAAAAATAATAATTTTAATTCGATAGGAAGAGAAAAAAAAACTCAAATTCAGTGCAGTTGTACAAGTCTAACATGTTAACAGTGCGTCATACCTATTATTTGATAATATGGTTTAGACAAGGCATGTATCTTTGATAAATTTTCACTGGCAAGCAAAACTTGTATAATTTATATTAGTATTATTTATAACAACAAAGTTTGCTGATGAATCGGCATTAGAAAACCTACTAATTGGCCGATTAATTAGTAATCGGCCAATTTGATTATCGGTACATCCCTAGTAGAGATATGTGCAGAACAGACAACTTTCTTGGTTTCGTCACATTGAAATAATGGAGGAAGATGCTTAAGATAACAGATGTAAAATAGTTGAGAAAGTCATGGATTTGAAAGCAAAAGGACATAACTAAAGACCTGATTATACGGCACAATCATGTTGACACACCGGTTCTCACTAGATCACTGAAGTTGAGCCTGGCTGGTACCAGATTGGTGACCATTTGGGAAGACGAGGCGTTGTATGTACCGCAAAGTAAAATACCAGGTTGAGAAACTGGTGTGGTCTATCCTTCTTTCGAGGGTAGATGGCGTCACAATAAAAAATACCCTTGATAGCCCTGGTGAAGCATCACATATTCAGCTACTGACAAGATATGAATTATGTTACAAACTCGTGTAGTGAGTTCAATCTCGACTGCGGCCGTGCTGGATGGATGCAAAGATCTGGTTAGAGATTGGTCTATTTTGGAAGTCGATTCTTAGAAGCTGTTATACACATGCCAGCATGTAAAACCGGATAATGTAAGTAATAAGTAACACTTATTCACAAGTTTGCCTCAGGAAAAATTTGTGTCTCATAAACCAATGTTAAACCACTAAAGGAGATACTAGAGGCAGCAACCTCAACGGAAAATATAAAAAGAGTATCAATATTAAAATGTAACAAATTAGAACAAATAATGTATTAATGTAGGGGTGAGAGAGGGCTATGCTTCATCTACTGATGGGGAACATTCTAATACTTTTTCACATATCTATTCCAATAAAATCTTTCTAGTTCTTTAAAATGCTAATGATCAGATTAGCATTCTTCAATTTTTCTTTTTATTATTCTTTATTGTATTGTATGTATCTTTAGTCCTATATAATTTGATGTGCCAATTATGACACCACCAGCTAGTTTTGGGTATTTTTGTCCTCATTTTTCCTATCTCCTTTCAACTTACTGCTGTTGTTGATCATCATTCATTGTGTATGAATCAAACGATTATTGTTGGCATTCGTTTTCTTGATATCTTCCTGGTTAGAAATTTTTCCAGAAATATATTGGGTATTTACAGTAGGGGCAATGTAAAGGTCGCTAATATCCCTAAATGAAAGTGTTTCTGTGGAACAAACTGGATTTGAACTTGGCATACCCAGTTTGTCAGCCCACGTCATTAACCATTTAGCCACCATCACCCCCATCAAGTCATTGCATTGAATATCTCAAATGGTGATTACAGAGAGAGAGAGAGAGAGAGAGAGAGAGAGAGAGAAATACCTGAATTAGTTATGGAAAAGTGGTATTTTGATCAGTACTGCCTTAAAGGCATTACTTTAACTCTTCTGTTTTTTACATTTTGGAAACATTTACATGGTAACCAGATGATTATCCCTTTTTCCCAATCTGCAATATGTAGATTTACTTCATATCCTGAGAATTTTATGCCATTTTATTTTGCATTTATAAATTAATAAAAGTTTTTTTTTATGTATATATACCTAATAAAAAAACATTTTCGCACCAACCTAATATATCTAATTATTTTCTGTATCCACATAAAATATTATAGATATGTGTTTAACGTGACGATTTGCTAGATTTATTGTCATATATTTTCATAACTATATATAGAAGGAAAATCCGCACTTGTAATTTTTTCAAATACTGCAAATATAAGCTAAATTTAATGTAACTGTTTAAACAACCTATACCTCATTTGATTCGCCTTTTATTACCCTATAATTTTACCTATTCACATTTGACTTTTAATTGAAATATTCTAATGTTCACGTCAATTTAAAAAAATAACTTCAAATTGAGGAGGCAAAAAGAAAGTCCGCAGCAACAAATTCGCTTAAAAACAGCTTAAAATATTGCCTCTTAATCAGTTTAAAATATCCACCAACAGGAAACAAAGCATCTCTAATCATAATTGTTGCTGTTCCAGGTTATACGACCTAACATTTAGTCCATATTCCACGACTTTCTCTCAGTGACCATCATGAGCTCATTAATCTTCACCTTTCTGGTTTATCCAATCGAGAAATCGGCCGCAAATGTAAATGTGATTAGAAAACAGTACGAAAGACTGTACAAAAACACCAAAACACCGGCAGTGTTCGTAATGCCCCTAAAATCTAGTCGTACTAGAGTTACTTCTAACAGGGAAGACAATGCTATCAAGATCCGCAGCCTAAGAAACAGATTTGAAATGGCTCCCCAAATCCAACAACAGTGCAATCTTGTTAAAATGTGCTCTCTTTCTACTGTCAAGAACAAATTAAAGGAATTTAATTTGCAAGGATATGTTGCAAGATGCAAGCCAATGATTTCTGTAAAGAACAGAAAGCGCCGTCTGGCATTCGTCAGATGCAATGAAGATCATGACTCTTCATATTAGTCAAAAGTGCTTTTTAGCGACGAAAGCAAGTTCAATAGGGTAGGCAGTATGTCCGTCAGAGGAAAGACGAAGAATTTAATCCTAGATACACAGTTTCAACGCTGCAAGGTTGTGGAGGTTCAGTTTTGGTGTGGCGCATTATTAGTACGGATGGTCCAGGGCCTATAATTCGCTTGCAAAGTCAAATTAATTCGACCAAGTACATTAATATGTTGACTGAGCATTTTTTACCCTACTTTAGTCAGAATTTGGATGATAATCCCATCTTCATGCAGGATAATGCTCCCATTCACACAGCTGGCAACGTCAAGAGGTTTCTGGAAGAGCATAATATTCCATGTTTGGATTGGCCTGCACAATCTCCAAACCTAAATACTATCGAAAACGTATGGCATTACATCAAGCAACAGCTACGCAATGATAAAATTTCAAATTTGGAAATACTTTGGACAAAAATTAAAGGAAAGTGGGACGCCTTTTCCCCCGGAGTATTGCTGCAGTCTAATTCAAGAAATTCCCAAAAGATTGCAGGCTGTCGAAGAGCTATGGTACTAAATATAAACTAGTTCATTGTGTTCCTGTTGTATTTGTGTTGCATTAATGTCCTAAAGTTACATTTAAATAACAATTTTCCATTGCGTGAACTTTCTTTTTGCCTCCTCAATTTGAAGTTATTTTTAAAATTGACGTGAACTCTAGAATATTTCAATTAAAAGTCAAATATGAACAGGTAAAACTATAGAAGATAAAAAGGCCAATCAAATGAGGTATAGATTGTTTAAACAGTTACATTAAATTTAGCTTAAATTTGCAGTTTTTGAAAAAAATTACAAGTGCAGACTTTCTTTTTGCTGCCAGTGTATATATATCTTGTGTGAGGGTCTTTTAGCAAGATTTTTCAAATGCTTGCTGGATTTTTGTCTTCTTTACATTGGATTTACATTTTTGTTTCATTTTTATTGGTGCAATATCGTCACAATTTACTTACAATATTATCCATTTGCCTCTGATGAGTTGTTTAATGGCACAATATTTCACATCACTACAAGAACATGTATCAATCACTTGTGAAAATAAATATAGGCATTCCCCTGTAAGTAAATTTGAAAAATAATGAAGTACAAAAAGTCATGATTGTGGACTGATTCTGTTTTTTGGTCATTAAAATGTAACTCATCTCTATATATGAATTTAACAGGGATTCTGTTTTTAAACTTCCAAAAATGCTCAAAGCTAACGATCACCGTTTTCTATTTAACAATTTAAGTTTTTTTGTTTTTTTTTTTTTTTATTTCCCATTACATAGCTGAATTCCCTTCTGTAATTATGAATTCTCTGACAGTAAGTTGGATTATGCAAGTGTTAAGCCTGCAATATGTTGAACTTAGTATCCCAAGGAATTTAAACTGCATTTATTTTCTTTCTTTTTCTGTAAAATACTCAAAGCTCCCTTATGATGGACTATCCCTTTGATTTTGATGTATGAGCTTGTGCCACAACAACTAAGTTGCTTGGAAATCTACACAGATGATTTGTTTATAGTGGTGAAGGCTTTGTGTAGAACCAATCACATTTTTTGGTATTACTGCTAGCCTTTGTCAGTACAGATGACTGCCACAGGACAGAGTATACAGTAGACCTCAGGTTTTTACATCAGAGTTTCCTTCTCCTAGATGCAAGTCTTAACAAAAACTGAGGGTGCATCTATCTCAGTGAATTAATACACCCCCCAGATACCAACCTGGAAATTTTTACGACTCGGCACAGATATATATATATATATATATATATATATATATATATATATATTCAAGCAAATATTATTAAATTCAATTAAAGAATTAAAGAAAAAGAATCATAAAGCAAAGTGTTTCTCTTGCATTTAATAATATTTGCTTGAATGAAAAAATGCTGCCTAAATATACCAATTTCAAATATATATATATGAATATATATATATATATATATATATATATATATATATATATATATATTAATTATAATTAAATAATGATTATTCATTTTTAGCTATAGAAACTAGTGTTTCATGCTTACGCAATCATCAGTGTAGGGTAACAATTCCTGCCTGTCATGAGATTCAAACCCAGCCACAATGCAACCTTTTGCTCCGTTTGCAGAGCCTCTACCTCAAGGCCAGCAAACAATTGCCATGGGAATATATATATATATATATATATATATATATATATATATATATATATATATATATATATGTGTGTGTGTGTGTGTATTACACTAAATTATTTCTCTAACTAATAAATTAATGAGAATGACAGTTTTCATATTTTCTAGTCACTAAAGTTCCCTTAATTCAGTCATAGTAATTTCCGATCTACTTTTTACTTCTTTTTAACAATCTGCTGTTAAAATCCTATATCAACTATTGTTTTTATTATTCTTTGTTGATTTGAGTCATGTATTTGCACTGAAAAACACCTGCTTTTAATGTTCCTTTTAGAACAGTTTCTGGTTATAAACTTCCATTTGATCATTTATTCAGTTCACATCGATTGTTTCTATTTTATCAAGATTATGTTTCGGCTCTTTCAAAAATATTCATTTTGATATTCCACACATAATTAGGATTTCTCTTTGTTTCGCAAGAACTTTTTGTTTTTAATGTTTTTGTTCATGACAGTCATTATTTTATCCTGTGCTGTTAGACGTTTTTCCGCTTTGGTTACCAAACAGGAAGTTTACCGTTTTAAGCCTTACCAATAATCTTTTATTTTTATTATTTCATATAGGAAATATTCTTCAGATTTACCAGAAATCTGCTATCCTTTCGTAAGTGAAATCCTCTCTTTCCAACATCAACAATGCAGTCTTGTTTCTTGTTTTTTCATTTCGTGTTTTGTTTGCTTTCAAAAACCCACGATATATTTTTTCACTTGATTTTTTTTTTTTTTTTTCAATTTTGTTACAATTATTAATATGAGCACTAGAAGAATGATCTTAGTGTACCGTTTTGTTTTTAATTGCACAAGAGAAAGACTGATACTACAAGCATAATATACATTCGGATGTACAAATCTGTTTCTGGGAAAATTTAGTCAAAATCTGTCTTTAAATATTGCAGAATCAAGCCAATTGATATTTATGTTTTATACACATTTTGATTTAAATTTTAAATTTATAGAAATACTAGCAGTTCAGTCTGGCTTTGCTCCAGCCTTATGTATTTTTCATAACTTTATATGCATATTAAAAAGTTTGACTCATGTCCAGGTAACCTATGTCTAATGGTGGAGGAGTTTGGTAGAGTCTGCAAAGGTCAACTCTTTCAACTTTGCTCTCTTGGCAGCCAAATTGTCGTCCAAAAACTGATTAAAAAGCTTACTGCATGTCTGAATACCGTTATGTAAAATTTCAAATGTTCAGACCCAAAATTGCTTGAATATGTTACTAGAGACTGCAAAGGTCAAAACTTTTGAATTTTAACCCCTTGGCAGCCAAATTTTCGGCCAGAAACCGATTAAAAAGCTTGCTCTATGTCTTTATGTAAAATTTCAATGTTTGTCTATGTCTTTATGCAAAATTTCAAATGTTTACACCAAAAATTGGCTGAGTAATTTGGTAGAGATCGCAGAGGTCAATTTTTTAAAACTTTGACTCCAATTTTTACCCTTTAACATTTGTTTTGGGCTCAAATAAAATTAAAAAGTTTGATCCATGTCCAAGTAACCTACATCTAAAATTTCAAGTGTTTAAATTCAAAATTGGCGGATGAGTTTGGTAGAGTTTTTAAAGGTTAAATCGTTGAACTTAGAGCCCTTGACAGCCAAATTTTTGTCCAAAAACGGATTAAAAACGATTTTTCCAAATCTCAATACCCCTTAGTCGATTTTCAGTCTACAGACTCGAGATTTGACATGAGTACTTTGGCAGGGAAATGTACACACACACATAATTTCATTTTTATAGATATATAGATATGAATATCATATTTAGCCAAGTCTGGTTAAATGCGACACAGTTTTCCTCTTCCTCTATTTTTCTGTTTATTTTATTGATCTGCCACGCATTTCTTTTAGTTTCCGTTGGTGAATTTTGTATTATGTAGCCAGTGATTTTGGCCGAGACATTTTTCTTTCGTGCTATCTATAGATATATATAAAGTAATAGCGTTCGTGTGTGTGTTTGTTTGTGTGTACAACTCCCAATGAGCAAAGAAATATAAAGGCTATATGTGTGTACACCTCTTCTGGTCAAGAAATATTAACGCCCATGATAGGATACTTCTGTCAAAGGAGACATTATATTTTATACATAATTTCTACATACAGCATTCTTCAAACCATATCTACATTGATTGAGTTACGGTCATTAGCATATTTTAAATTAAATCTATTTAAATAATTAGCTCGCTGATATTACTTATTCGACATAATAGCTTCGTTTCAACTGTACTAATTAAAAAAAAATTCGATTATTTAGTTTTTCATTTCAATTCATATTTGATTTAACTTATTTTATCTGAAATCTGAAACCGTTTAAATTTTCAAACCAGAAAACCAAAGGGGAAATAACTGTGATAGTTTAATTAAAAAATTGTTTTAAACGGAGCACGTTGTTAATTATTTTCTGTAATAGATTTGTTTTCATTTCAAAATATTCTTCAAAGCTGAATTATTATTTTTTAATTCGCCGGAAATGTTTTTTTCGATTATTCTTACTTTTTAAGTAAGCTTTTTTATTTGTTAAAGAAAATTAATTTCATTTACTTACATCTCCACGAGGGCAGAGTTAGTCAGACACAAGGCCAATTTACCATGTGAGCAAAATCCATCATCCCGTACATTATCTACTCCTTTTTTTTTTGTTTATAAAATTTAATCGGGGTTGCCAAGGATTTATTATAATAATTATACCATAGTAAGCGTTTAATTACCTGCGAAACAGATTAAGACTTACTTTTGGGGGGTCTAATACGTTTAAACAGACTTTATAAATAATATGAAATAAGAAATTTTGAAAAAAAAAACAACATTTTAGCATGGGGGATCATTTTTCTATATAAATTTAACGTAAAATGACACCCACTTTTTGGCCACAAAACATTCAATGAGACATGTCATCTGTAGCATTTTTTCAAGTTTGGCTAACGAGGTGGGTGGGGTGGGGGCAAAACATGACAAATACAATTTTTTGGTTTTTTTGTGGTGGGGGCGGGAATTACATTTGAAACATAAAATAATGATAAATTTAATCAATTTTTATGAGACCATTCTGTACTTTCACTTAACAATTTTATAAACAGAACGAACTCCAAAATATGACAAATTCAATGGGGGGGGGGGGGGGGAAGGATTACATTAGAAAGATAAAATGACGAAAAATTTCTTTTAATTGTTTTTGGAATTAATTTTTGGTAGATTTTTTTTTGGTTTTTTTTTGCGATCGCACGGGCATTCACTACTATATTTATTGAAACAAAAGTTGTAATGATTTATTTTTAATTATTTCTTTTAGGGGAGGGGGTCTTTCCAGTGCTCAATATCCGGAGAATAGTTTCTTTTCTTTGTAGCCCTTCTGCCGAAATATCTGGTGGAGAGGGTATCACATACTTCTTTTTTGGGGCAATTACATTTACATGTTTTCATCTGTTCTTTTATTCTTGTTGTTGGGGTATCCACGTTGCCCATGATGAAAATGATTAGTATATAGGTGTGTTTCAAACAGAACTTCATGTCAACCCAGGCAACGCTGGGTACCCATGCAAGTATCATATAAACTGTTTTGGATTACTGAGAGATCAGTAAAGGACAAGAAATTGTTGACATTGGATTTGAAGATTACCAAGTTGTAATCAGTAGGAAAGCAGTCCCACAATATTGTGTTTTACAGGTGGAAAGTCCTTTGCAAAAATGAAAATTTTGTCTGAGGCTAAGTACTTCAATGGAGAAAGGTAAGTTATTATCCATTAAAATAACAATATGAGTTTTTAGTGTAAATGTCTTACAAGGTAAACCAAATATTTAAGTTCAGTTGTGCACCATCCACAGGAAAAAAACGGTAAAGCAGAGAGAGACTAGCAACGTCTCTTCTGTGAGAAAGGGGCTGAAAGGAGAAAAAAAATCACTCCCCACTAGATTTCATAATAGATTTTGTACTCTACCAAAGCAAGAAAGAGTGCTCACAGATGTGGTAGCAATATTTTAGAACGTATCTGGTCCTTATATAGGTAGAGGACTGCACTTGAAGTTGGGTACTTTTGGAGTGGTAAAATGATCTATTTTTTCAGCCATTTCCAATTGTAATTTTCTTGTTTTTAATTTAATTTCTTTTTACTTCCCCCTTTATGTAATAAATGTATTTTTTCCTGGTAACTTTACAGGTTATGGTCATTCTCCAAGCAACAAAGCTAAGATGATGTTTTGATTTTATGTTAACATTTAAGCAGCAGCAGCAGCGGTGGCGATTACAACAACAACAATAATAATAATAATAATAATAATAATAATAATAATAATAATAATAATAAAAATAATAATAATTGGAGATGAACCAAACTTTTGAGTTGACCAAAAATGAACAGGCTAAAGAGCATCTATGTATTTTTCTTTAATGCAAATGTATTCACGTTTCAATGGCAAAGTAAACAACAGATAAGTAACAGAATAAATATTACCTCCCTCCACACACACACACACACACACACACACACACACACACACACACACACACACACACAGATTTGTTTTGTTTTGTTTCTTAACAGGAGATTCTATTTTGGTTGTTCAGTCTGGTTTTCCTGATTGTTAGTCTTGATACACTGACACAGATTCTTGTCTCACACAGACTAGAATAGCAACAATTGCAAACGCCTCTCTCACAGAAGAAATAAAAAAGAGAAAAAGAAAACATTCAAATCCATTGTTGTTACACTGACTGACATATTTACAGAGCAACCAGCCAAAGTGGATGAGAGAGAGAGAGAGAGAGAGAGAGAGAGAAAGAAATTGTTTAGGTCAAGTGCCATATGCTTAAATGGAAAAGCTAGATATGCATATCAGAGGAACATGGGTTGATTTCAACGATATAGATAATAGAACAGGGGAAACGAAAGGGTTCTAAAATACTTTCTGTTAACTTATTTAGTTGGGGAGGAGTAGTTTGAAAACAAAGAAACATTAGAGAAACAAACTTTTAAACTATTAGTTCTATATCTATAGTATATAGTTGGAATATATAATTCAGTCATATCTCCTTCTATATATTTTTATTGCAGAAATTCCCCTCTGGACCAAAGTACCGTAGGTTTGCAACAACAGATGCCACATGCAAATTTATTATATCTAGACTATTAGTCATTATCTTATGTAACTTTAGAACGACATTATAGACACATTTTTTCGTTATAATAAACTCCTACATTTCATCCTAGGAGCAATATCATCACAATCGCACCATCTTTAGAGAAAGTAGTTCCTATTTTTCCCTCTATATCTAAAGTCCTCATACCACCCCCAGTCATGACAGGGAAGAAATATACACATTATAACTATATTTTCCTGGCACCCTTTGTAACTGAACTATAAACTCATAGACATACCATTATCTCTCCCCCCCCCACCAATAATAATTTATCCTTTCTAAAATTCTGGCAATTCTCATTGATTGAGCTCTGAATATTCTATTACATAATTCTATTCTCTATATAAACGAACAGTTATTAAAATTTTTAAAAATGGTGTCACTAAGAAACATTATTTGCCCTGGCGATGGGCCTGACACACAACAAAAAAATACCATCCGTTTTACTAACGACAAAAGACAAAAAATATTTTATGTAAGAAGAAATATTCAGTAAACAATATATTTACATTTTTTATTTATTTTCTTTTCTGTCACGTTACTTTGTTTACATTTACATGTCTTTCTGTGCACGTGTGTTCCCGTCATTGTGCGTTATCAAAGAAAAACAGAACTTTTGCTTTTAAATACTTTGCAAACACATTTATTAGATGTCAATAAACATTACAAACTACAAGTTCATTTTAGATAATTGAATATCTAATTAAAAATTTACATGTAAATAAACATTACAAATAAAAGCTTCTCAACTATCTCTCTATATATATCTCTCGCTTTTTAAACCTGCACAATCTATTATGATCGTTGCCGATTTAAAAATAAACGTTTTTCAGTCTTAGCTACTGAATTCTCTCGCTGTATATATTCTTCCCCTCTCTTTCTCTCTTTCACATGTGAAATATCCACAACCGTTAAACTATTTTCATAGTTAACAATATTTTATGTTTATTTTTTTTCTACTATGCTTATAATAAGTTAATATCTGATATATTTTGTCAAACTGTTTAAAGATTTTCTAATTTGTGCTAACATACCTCAATTGACAGACCTATCAGGGTTTAAAAGTTAGGATCTTACCAAGTTTTTCCATACTTTACAGTTTTAACATAAATTTCAATAATTAGGCATTTAATTTGGTGGCGTATTTTATTTAAATTTCTTTTCCAGACTGATTTTCGAAATTGCGCACATGTTAACTAGTTTGTTTGTTTTTTTAATTATTTTTTTGTGGGGGGTAAGTTTGTACATGAAGTCCACTTCATCAATTTTCTTTAGAATGACGACTTTTAAATGTTTTTCACTGTGCTGATTAAGAAAATCTCATTCAAATTTTACGGAGACAAGTACTTATCGAGATAAAATCATGTATCATGTACTTTAATTCACTGGCAGGTTTGTACACATGTGCGATAAACAAATCTACTCCTCTCCTATAGACATTGCTCCCCCCCCCCAATTTTTTGTATTTTTTTTAAGCATTTGCAGGTGAGTATGCTGACAAGGATTATCATGGTTAAATTTGAGGGGATTGCCCCCCCCCCAAAGGGAGTTGTGTACTCCGAATATTATTCTTTACATGGACATCTTGGGGGTGTCTATTCCAAAAGCCGTTCTTAACATGAACAGTTTGGGATGCCTATTAACATTACAATACTCAAAGGAGTGAAGTAAAAAAAGTCGAAATTGTTTTGTTTTAAAAAAAGATGACATAAAACTGGAATTTAATTTACTATTATTGGTTGGAGAGTTGAAAAGAAGAGGAAGAGTTGAACAACAAACTAAACAGATAGAACGGCTACCCCTGATTTCGATCACTCTAAAAAGTCCATATACAGTAAGAATCCCTAAGCTCTAAAACTTCTGTTTTTACTTTCCATTATTATTCTAATGGACGATTTTTCATACTTTTATTAATTAATACTGATTTACGCATTTCCTTAATTGTTTTTATTAAATTCAAACAATACCTACATGTTATCAACCCAAACCATCACTACTCGTCAGTGAAAGCCAGTTTATTCCATGCCAGCGTCCACATTTGTTCAGAGATGACAATAGCACTAACAACAGTAGTTTACTTTTTTGCAAGGCGGGGTGGGGGGGAAGCTTCCACTGAGCAATGCTGGTTAACAGGTCCTGCCAGCATATATATATGGACATATCATTTTAAAAAAACAAACTCATCAAGAGTTAATCGTTCTGTTCAGAAATACAAAAACGAATTAAATTATCATGAAAGAGCAAATACTCAGGGATATACGAGAAAAAATAAACAAGTTTAAACTAAATATATTCCACATTATTCGTTCTATGCTTAACAGTTGTTTCAAAATTTATGAATGATTGATTTATTAGTTCAGAAGTGAATCCTATATATATAAACACTCACACACACACACACACACATATATATATAAAATGGTGGCTTCTTTCCGTCTTGACAGACTGTGGATATTTACTCTAAGGGTGCCTGCACATGAAATTTTTGTGGCAAGAGTTGCAGAATCTCCAACCATACTTCCCTGAGTTAACATTGTTAAATAAGTTTTATGCATTGAGAACAAAGAGAGGTTGGAAGCATTTTGTGAAAATTTAGATGCCTCAGACTTTTTTAAAATTTTAACAATATATATTAGACATCAATTAATATGTATTCTCTAAATTAGTTTCTTTGGGGTATTTTAAAGCAATATAAAGGTATAATGAAGTCACAAAGTTACATTTGAAAATTCGAATAGTCCAAATCTGCATCGAATTTAATCTCTAGTCATTAGACATTAATTAAGCAAATTTTCATGAATTTCAATTTCTCAAGATCTCTTAAGTTTAATCCTAAAATTTTAGGCATTTTCTAGAATCAAAATCATGTAATGGATTTAGATTAAAATTCGTATTGGAATTCTAGATAATGTTTAGTATCATTAGATGTTGATTTTAATCTTTATAATGGGACATAAAAGTGGTGCAAAAGGCTTGTGTAAAGATCTCCAACAAATTTGCAAAAAAAAATATTACCAAGAAAACAGTTTAAGAGCCCTCTTCCACAAAGTAGACCCTAGCAATCTCCTAAAGTTTTTAAAAGCAATAAAGATAGACAATGAAATATAAACAAAAAAGAAAACACCTTTATAATACAAAGCATACAACTAACATCTATTAAATTACAATAATCACACTAACATCTAAAAAAAAAATTTTTTTTAAATACTAATCAAACAATAAACAACTAATCAAAGAATCTCTTCAGCATTAGATAACCCAAAAGGGTAAATATGCTTTTAAAATAAACCATCAACTAAATCCTATTTGAATCTTTATCAAGGGGCATAAAAGTGGTGCAAAAGTGTTTATGGAATTAATTTTCCTTCTAGTGCTTTATAAAGTTTCTCAAAGAAATTAGTAATATGAGTATAGTAAGAAAATTGTTTAAAGTGAGAATACAAGCATTTAATTGTAAACAATGGAAAATAATTTAATATTTAATGATATTTTTGTGTTTTTACTCTCCTTTATCTCAAATAAGGTCTATTGCCACTTGGATGTAAGGATTCTAGGTTTAGTAGAATTATATTCTAATTTTTAATCTTGGGAAGGAGACAGAAAATACTAACTTTCATTTTACTAATCCTGTGGCTGTTAATCTTCTAGTATATATACTTGAGTGTGTGTGTTTGTGTGTGTGTGTATAAGGCTTCCTTCAGTCTTGACAGACTATGGATACCCACTATAAGGGTGCCTGCGCATGAAATTTTTATGACAAGTGTTGCAGAATTTCCAACCTCCACCTCCTGAGTCGACATTGTTGAATACCAGTGGCAAGTACAGGTTCAGAACGACTGGAAACAATGCATAGACAAGCGGAAAGCATATATAGCGCCTAGAATTCCCAAGTGGTCACCCATCTGGTACTAGCCAGGCTCACCGTTGCTTAACTTCAGTGATCTGATGGGAACCAGTGTATCAATGTGATTATGTCGTGTGTGTATATATCTATAATATAAAACTGAATGTCTGTGTGTGTGTGTGTGTCTGGTCACGAATATGGTTGACTATTTTAAAAAACTGATTACATATAATGATAGAAGATGTATCGAGACACAGAAATGGGTATGTTTGATCTGGCGCATGGTCCACAAAGTATGGAAATAAAAAAAATTAAAAAAGAACGTTTACAAGTGTTTTTGATATAGATGTAAATAAGAATACTTTGATAAGTATGTTTTAATTTAAATAGGGATGGTATAATAAAATTGTGGGGTCTGCGTTCGCGCCTGGCCTCCATAGAATGGAAATAGGCACAAACTTTAATAAAGATTTTTTATATCTATCTGCGTAAGTATACTTTGATAATTATGTTTCAGTTTGAAGAAATATGGTATAATAAAATTATGGGGTGTTCGTTCGCGCCTGACCTCCATAGAATGGAAATATGTCACAAAGTTTAATAAGGTTTTTTAATCCACAGAATATTGTGATAAGTGTTTCAGTGTGAACAGGTATGGTATAATAAATTATGGGGCTTATCTATTTTATTTTTACTTTCATCATATTTTGTTTGGGTTTCGATACCCTCAAATTCGAAGCTATGTCTTTACGTCCCTTCCTTTTCATAACCTATCATACTTTCATAAATCAGAGTCCATTTTCTGTAGGCTGTTTTTGACCCCAGTCAACGACAGGTACTTTTGCTAGTATATATATATATATATATATATATATATATATATATATATGGTAACTTGCTTCAGTCTTGACCCACTGTAAGAGTGTCTGCGCATGGAATTTTTGTGGCAAGAGTTGCGCAATCTCCA
>NC_136498.1:96016438-96156438 GCF_053919585.1 Euprymna scolopes
GCTTTCAGATATCAATCATGTTGAGAGCATGCTTGTTGGTCTTGGCTTCGATCACATTGCAGGAGAAATAAATATATATAATAATAAGGGGCTTGCAGTCAGGAGAGGAAGATGTCCACAAGTCTGCTGACTACTGGGGAGGAACTATCGAGCAGCCATACCTGAGTCGTCTGGCCTTGTATGCAGGAAAGGAGTTCTGCTGGAAGACATAGTGTGATCCGGTTGTAATCTTAGTAATCAATGACGTCACCACCTTCATCCTCATCTTTGGTATTTCGTTTACTTTTTGTCAAATGTTAGATTTTGCTGCAGCACTGTACACACACATTAATTTAATTAAAGTCCAAAAGTTTTAGTGCATATCTTTCTCTATAAGTACATACTTCACACTCTTCATGCTCACTTTATAATGCTGAATTCTTAGCAAAGGTGCATGAAACACCACTTTTTAAGTCTACGGAACCCTGGTCTCCTAGTTCATTACCATTATGTCAAGTGGACTAATTACTGAAGAATTGAAACAGTTGTGTTATCGGCTACTTTAAATTATGATCACAAAACTTTATGATTATCCTAATGCCTTTAATCAGGCTTTAATAAAGAAAGACAAAGGTAACAATTGTAGACAGAATTCAGAACAATAGGCTCATAACCGATCCCATTGAGACTCTATTCACTTGGATGCATAAGGTTCTTTTAGGGCTGTAGAAAGGGACCTGACTAGATAGTCTTTCGCTGTCTAACATGTCCACCTCACAACTCCATCTACCAACATCTAACCGCACACATTTCCAAAAATGGAGATATATTAGTAAAAAACACTTATCCTCACTGTCTTTAATTATAGCCGTCTTACCATTATGCCAAGTAGCCCAATTACTTAGTTTGCCTTATGAATTAAATGAGTTTTGTAATCAAACACTTAAAATTGTCCTAACAATGATCATGAAACTGAAATTTCAATGCTATTAATGATTCCAAAACAATTTTCAACTTAAATCTATGTTCAGATATTTTTATAACAATAATTTCTCAGAGTTCTCATGTTTTTTTAATGTCTTTATATCAGTTTTATTTTGATCTGTTGAGAGTCAAGTTCTACATATAAAAATGGATCAATGTAAAAATCCTGGCTCAGTTTAAAGGTTTTAGCAACTCAACTGAAAAATTAAATATTAAAAACAAACAAAAACTAAAACAAAAAACAAAAAAAACACTAATCCTCACAGTCATGTGTGCGTGCATGACCAAAGAATAATGTGCCATCACAATACCTGTTAGGCAATGTTACGGCCCAAAGAAATCAGCTGGTGGTAAAAAGTGAAAGAACCATTTATTCAAGAATGGCGCCTATTCTCTTGGAAAACTTAACTTTGCATGCTTCTGATTCTAACCATAAGAAAAAACCTTTTGCATGAATATATATATATATATATATATATATATATATATATATATAAATATATATATATAGTTTTTTTATGTACACATACATACACGTATGTATGAATGGTAAATAATATTTTCTCATGAAATTCAAATTGTCGAACAGCAGTTTTGTATTTTTTGAACAAGTTGCTTGCTGTGGTGACCATCTCGAGAACGCATTAAAAAATCTTTCTGGCACCTTCTTTTCAATAGCCATAATAGATTGCAGGTGTTGATCATAGTGGAACTAACAAAACACTGAGAAACCTCACGCTGTCAACAGCAGAGTTAGAATCACCAACCTCTTCTTACTCTTCAATAAAGAAAAAAAAAAAAAAAAAAAAAGGAAAAAAAAGCTCGCCTGTCATAATAGGTTTCATAGTGGGGGTTGGAATGAATGTTAAACAAATTGGCTTTTGCTTCATTTGATTCTTTAAAATTCGCACAAATCTTATTCAGCTATTCCTCCTCATCATCCTCCTTAACTGCTTATTTGAACATTTCCCAGTCTTACACAGTGGAAATGTCACACAATAAGCAAATTTGAACAATTTTGATCATACTGTACCAAAATAGAAACACATCTTTTTAGAAATATATGTATAAAAATAAACAGGAAAAGTGCAGTTATTATAAACTTATGCATAGTGTTATGAAATATAGATTTAGATATGTTAACTTCAATTCCTATGAGATTCATTGTTCTTAACCTATCTTATAGTTCTTTGTTCGTTTTTCCCAATTTTAATTGGAAACTACTGGGCCGATTTTGCTGAAGTTTTGTATGAGTCTTTGTTAGAATAAGATGTAGTAAACTACGTATTATACTATCTATTCAATACACAGTTAGGAATCAATAGGAATTAGTATTTAATACAAAAACATTCAATCATCAATTTGGCATAAAGCACTCATTCTAAGTAAACGGGCGATAACTATTGCACGTTTTTAACAGATTAAAAGGTCTAGTTGATATAATAATAGACATTTTGTATTCATACTTGTGTCACCTTTCACACATGCACACACTTGAACAATGAGATGATTATATTAATAAAGATGGTGGTTAATCTGATGCTGCTAGGGTAAAATAATTTTCGACTGATCGAGTTGCTGTCAGATCGACTAAAACAATACATTTTTAAATCAATACATATGAAAAAGTTACATTTTTTTGTTTTATTGATTTTAATATTTAGATAGGAATTATTTTTATGGTCAGAAGACACCATATTTATTGTTTAAAAATGCTTAACATTTTAAATCAATAAAATAGCATATTCGTTTTATTTAATGGATATGAAATGTGTAAAACATTTCTTTTCCATTAATTGTATCTAATGAATTATATATGTGTGTGTGTAATTACATTCAGCTTCTTAAATAAGGATTGATATATATTATAAGGAAATAAAATATATTTCCACAGAAATATATATATATGTATATATATATTTCTGTAGAAATATATTTTCTTATAATATATATCAATCCTTATTTAAGAAGCTCAATGTAATTACAGAGCAATATAGAGAATAAATGACAAAAAGTTATCTTCCAAAATTCATGATGTTGACCATCTTATAATTTATTTCTTATATTTTATTTAATGAAAAGAATATAGAAAATCACATCCAAAATGCATGGTAAAATCCGAAGTGAAGGTCTTTGGTAGCAATGAGGTAATGAGATCCAATCTGTATTCTGAGTAATCCACATTTCATTAACTTTCCTTACTATATCATATTTAAATGCTTAAAAAACTTTCAATTTGTGATTTTCCATGTCTCACTGACTTTAGCAAATAAGGTGTAAAATATTTGCTAATATTTTCTCCTCTGAAGAGATGGTAGACATCGAAATCCTATATTTCAAATGTATTCTTCATCTTACATAGAACAATAAAAATATTTTTTATTTGAAATTTAACCATTTCCTGTCATAAATTTTAAAATTTATTGAATCACTAAAATTTTATATATATATATATATATATATATATATATATATATATATATATATATATATTGTATTAATAAAGGTGAACCTGCATATCTTATTCCACTGTTACATCTTAATTTGCTTCAGTTTGTGTCCATCTCTTACATCTCTGCATTGTATTGCTTTCTATAAATATAAATTTTTTTTATATACACAATATACCATACTTCAAGCAAACTACATTAACCTCTTATATGTATTGTGTTTCAGTATTAACTTAAAAAGGTTAGATGTGGAGTAAAAAAGAAAAAAATATATAAAATTCATGATGAATGCCAACAAAATGTTTTTTAGTCTTTCAATATTCAGACTATCTTGATACTTTCAAGATTTAAAAGTTAGACTGACTTTTAGCATTGTTATGAGCCTGACTCCTTTCCAAATCTTTGATACCACAACACTTGACGATAAATGTCAGTAATATTAAAAGCACAGATATGGAAGGTATAATAATAATATTGATTAAAAAAAAATCAATTTATTTGTAAAGAAACGATGCAACCAAGAAAAACCAAAAAATGCTAATTACCTATAGTTAATTATCTATAGTTATATTTTAGGGTTGTGTACAAACATAACTGAACAGCCAAATTTTATCACAGAAAACTGAGCTTAGATTCAGAATTTCTACTTTTATAACATAGCCGTTACATGTCAACACTCGGAACCCCCACGTATGCAAATAGTCACAAGGAAACAAACACAATTCAACAATTTTTCAGTTGAAACAACAGACATTTATTTACAGGTACTTCCAGAATAACGCTTTGTCTCTTGTTCAAAAGGCATCTCGTATTTCAATGTGCTTAACAAGATTGCCATGTCAAACACATGGTGTGTTGTCTTTGTCCGGCCATGTTAAGGACACGTATTTCCCTGTCGCTCTCGGGCTGTGTGTGTAACACATATTTCTCTCCTCCTCGGACCATGATTTTCTTTCTTTTTTTTTTTTTGTTTCTTTTCTTCTTCCTCACTATGATGTCACCTCGCACACAGCTCAGTGATTTGCATAGACTGACTGTCATACAGCTGCTGCTGCCAGTTAGAAAGATCGGATACTAGTCATAACACACAAGTGATCAAGATTTTGAACTTCCTTAAGACACACCACAAAGGTAGAGTAAAATAATATTCTTTCCAAGCATTAGTTTCTCAAATCTAAAAGATAAACTGTCCTTATGTTCTTTCACTCTATAAATGAAAAATTGCTAAAAGCACATATATTTATATATTTGCATTGTGATTGTCTAATAGTCCTTTTTACTAGGAAAAACGTGTAATATCTATTTTAAATATTACACTTCATCTTTTTTATCCTCAGTCAGCAATCCTAAATTAAGTCAATTTTTTTTTATCCCAATCCAGAATGCCCCTTTTTGAGGAGATGGATTTTCCCCATATTAAAAAACCAACTTTGTGTCTAATTCTGCCCTAGTTGGGGAAACAAGTAAATAGGGTTTCCATTTTTTATGTCTAGACTAAATTTTAGTATCAAAATGAATTCTATTAATTCCTGTTTACAGCACAACGTAGGTAAGAATGAAGTTAAAGATCACAAGAAATGAAATGACAATGTAGTTTATTGAACAGTTATTTAGATTTTATCTAACAATAGAAATAATAATCATAATAATAATAATGATAATAATAATATTCAGCAGGATTATATTCGATTGACATGCGTTTTACATGCATTGATCAGCTTTTTGAAATTAACTTTCAAAAAATAATTTATCTTTGGTCAGATAGGGATTGGTCATATCCCTCTTTCTTGCAAGCCCATTCTTATCGCTTCCTCACATGTTTTTCTTGGCTTTCCTCTATCAACTGACATTACTACCTCAACCCTTCTATATCTACTGACCTAAGAACTTTCATTCATTATTTTAACATGGCCATACTAAGTCTCCTGTCCTGCATACCCCTCCCATTACTGTTCAGATTCAATCTTTGAGGTCATCAGAACTAAGGCTGTCTTTAAGACTCACATTATACATCCATAGCATCATTCTCATGTCAGTTTACTTTATGAAATGCACGTCCTCAATGTGATATTAAAAGGTAAACCATGTGATATACTGTAGTTGAGGGCTATCCAAAGGTTTCCTTTTCATTAGCTGCGATACGAAGGTATAGAGAAAGCTATCACTCGATTCCTAGGATTATTCCACTTGCCCTTGATCATACTTTTATAATGCTGAGTGTTTAGCAAGAGGACATAAAGTGCAAATTTTTAAGTCTTTGATATGACTTGACGCATGTTTGAATCCCAGTCCTCTAGCCCATTAGCACTTAGCATTATGCTAAATAGTCTATAATGGTATTAAAGAAATTAAAAAATGACAATAATAAAACAAGAAATATATATATATATTTCTTGTTTTATTATTGTTATAGCATTTATCTAAGTAAATTATATTCCCCTCTTTGTAACATAACATTGATTTGTTGCATAATCTTTTAGTTTCCTCACTGTAGTGTTGATCATATATTTAGAGTTTCTATTTAATGTTTAATCCCAGTGCTGACAATGAGTTTATTTTTTTGGCCTTTCTTCAAATAAAAAAATGTTTGTATTGTCTCAGAAATGATTGTATACTGATTGGTTAGTGAGGTTGAGTTTTTGCTGTCTAAATACATGATTTTTCCATAAATCATTTTACCATTATATATATATATATATATATATATATATATATATATATATATATATATATATAGAGAGAGAGAGAGAGAGAGAGAGAGAGAGAGAGGAATGGATTGAATGGCAAAGAAAGTGGGGGTAGGGAGAAAGAGAGAAAGGTAGATAGAATTTTTAATAGAAACATGTTACACTTCTGTCCGGGGCAACATCGAGTATCCCTACTGGTATGAAATAAGATACGTCCATCAAAATGAGAATTCCATTTAAAACTGTAGCCTGACACACTTACTGATGGATAGAGTCTTTTATAGAGATGCGATGATGAATTTAAAACGAAACAATGCAGATTATAGAAAATTTTCTCAAAGATCTTATAACAACAGAACCAGTGAGGTGATGGGGGAACGACACAGACTGTCAACCTGGGTGTTTCAAATTTAAATCCAGTTCGTTTCAAAGAAATACTTTCAACTGGGATGTTGGCAACCTTCACGTGGTTCCTTCTCTAGGTACTCAATGCCTAGCTAGAAAGATATCAGGGAAACAAATGCCAACACTAGAATCGTCTGATTCATGAGAAATGAATGGCAACAACAACAGAAGCAATGATAAAAATGATAATGATGAAGAGGATGAAGTAGAGATGAGGAATGGCAAAATAGTAGTTGAAGAGTTTGAAGAACAGTGGTGGTGAATATACCTCAGGCAAAGGCCATTTTTATTTCAGTTTCTCAGTTGAAAGCATACATACTACGTAAAATTGAAAAGAAAAGAAAAACAAAAAACAAAGGGAATAAATATGTAAAAACAATGACATTATGAACTCAAGAAACCGTACAAACGTGTCTTACATTCATTAATGCTTACATTAACAAAAATAATAATAGTAATAATTTATACGAAACACACAAAAACACAGAGATATTTTTCAATATGAATAAACATCATATATAATATATATAGTAAATGTATGTCTTAAGACAAACCCACTGCTGACAATATGACCAATGAAGCCCAGCAGGTCATTAAGGTTTATTCAAGAGAGAGAAGCCTATCCCCTCCCTCAATACAATGCATAATAATTGGGGCATCGTTTATTTCTTGGTATTATTTCAAGGTTGCTGAACACTGGGGGCATATGTTCGCACTTGGATTCGGCATTCAGGGAATACAACGACTTTATGGTGGGATTCATTCAAATTCGGATTTAATATTATCCGAAAACTGCTGGAGAATTGTGAAAGTATAATAGACTTATTAGTATGTCGATGTTGATAAATGTTTGAAAGTTCTGACATATTGCTAAGATTCTCATGAACAAGTGCAAAGGTATGTCCGTAGAGACACTCTGAATGTTTTAGATTGAAAATTAAATGTATGCCTACAATAGACACGACAAACATACATTTATTCGTTTTACATCTTAATTTATAAAATTGTATACAAAAATTATAGATACTTAAAAAATTACATATAGATTATTAAATCGAAATATATATATATATATATATATATATATATATATATATATATACACACACACACAAACAGGGAGAGAGAGAAATAGGGATGAAAGATAGGATGTGAGAAAGAGAAAGGGGTGTGAGAGAAAGAGAAAGGGGTGTGAGAGAAAGAGAAAGGGGTGTGAGAGAAGTGTGTGTGTGCATGTATGTGAGAGGGGGAGAGAAAGAGGGGATGAGAGAGAGAGAGAGAAAGGGGTGAGAAAGAGAGGGGTGAGTGAGAAAGAGAGAGGAGTGTGTGACAGAGAGAGGAGTGTGTGACAGAGAGAGGAGTGTGTGACAGAGAGAGGAGTGTGTGACAGAGAGAGGAGTATGAGAGAGAAAGGTGTGAAAGAGACAGGGGTGTAAGAGAGAGTATGAGAGAGAAAAAGAGGAGGGATTGTGAGAGAAAGGAAAGAGGGTAGAGAGACGGGGTGAGAGATAGAGTAAAAAAAAAGAGAACTAGTATGACTACCCGGCGTTGCTTGGGGTTCCGGAAAAAAAAAAATTGAGGTTAAAGAGAAGTGTAACATCTTTCTTATCCTACACACCCGTTTCTCTCTTCATTAAAAAAAAAAGAAATTGAAATTACCTGCCTCTCCCTATATTACTCTCCTATGTCAAGTAGAGTCAGTATTTTAAAAATGTTATTCAAATTAAGTATTGTTACACACGTTGGATGGGGCAAATAAAATTAGAACGAATAAGATATTCGTTCATTACAATTAGCCCTTTGCCTCATCCAAAAATAACTCCTTTCATTTTATTGAAATCCAAAAGACCCCTTTGCTTTATCTCAAATATCAAAATTCTCTTTTCTTCTATGACTAGCGAGGAGTACCCGGCGTTGCCCTGGTGTTTGTAGGTGTGTGTGTTTTGAGGTAAATGAAAAGAAAAATCGTTGGTTGTTTAAAAAAAAAAAAAACGAAGCCTTGACGCGCAGTTGGAAAATAGTAAAGTGTGAAAAAAAAAAAGTGCAACCTGGCAGGTGCCCGTTTTTGACGAGGTGATGACGTGAACTTTGAGTGCGGGACAGTGTTTTATTTACCGCAAGTCTTTTGGCTTCTGTTTTTTTATACGAAAAAGCTTAATGCACATGCGGCGATCGTAAGCAATAGCTATTCAGCAGTTAACATTTTCTGCGGGACAGTTTTTAATGAGGTCAATAACCCGGTTTGTTTGTTTTTACCTAACTTTGGGGAAAAACAGCTCCCTGTTTATTAGGGGGGGGGTCTCGTCTAGAAATGAAAGCAACCGTCTGATATGAAAAAGCCGACATTGAACAAACGTTAGATCGCTTTCTAGAGATCACTGGCAGTGGACCAGTGATTCAAATCGAGTTTCGCTTTTTTTATACCGAAAAACCAAAGCAACACGTGCCGATCCGAAAATGTTGAATATTTAACGTTTCAAAGTCGGGCAAATTAAACAGAGAGGTGACCACCATTGTTAAGTCGTAGATATTATCATTTAGACGCGATATAAAAAGTTTTAAGTTGTGACATGACCAATCGGTTCTCTGAAAAAAGCCTTTTGAAGACATACACAAAAAGCGAACATACATACATACACACATTTTCGCTTTTATATATATATATATATATATAGATATACATTCAGAAAGACAAAAAAACTAACTGTAATCGATGTGCAAAATCTTAAATCTTCTTCACACCTCTATGCTAAGATACATGAAACCTTAGATTTTTTCATCTTGCTACTAATGTGCCAACTCATGTGAAGTTTCAAAGGAGAAGCAGCATCATTTGAATTTGACACTCCTCAAAATTACATCTAAAATGAAAATATTTCATTTTTCCTCTCAAAATAAAAGGTCATGTGATCACTACTCTTGCCAAATTTACAAAAAAAAAAAAAAAAAACAATTCACAGATATATTATTCTCGTGAACAGAATTGACCTCACTTACAAATCAGTTTTTATTTTCAATTTGAAAATACCTATTTTAGCTAATAAAACTGTTAGATTGTAAATATTTTATCTTACTCAACGAAACCAATTAAAGGGAAGTTATTCTGTAATTATGAGTTATCTCTCTTAATTTTTAAGATATAAATAAATATATAAATGCACATTAAATGTAATTTTAACCATGTCTAGTACGTGCTAAGTGCCTGACGATTTCCCGTGAGAATGAAATACAGACTTTACAAGCACACAAACATATATATAGTGTTTGGGACAAGTTTATACATATATATATATATATATATATATATATATATATATATATATTGTAGTTTCATTTCAGAACCATTTGAAATATTTAATAGCGGTAAAGTGCAACGGTTAACTGTTTCTGTATACTATTAATGAATGTAAGAACTGTAGACCAGTTTCATAATATCCAGAATAATAGATAGCTAGCTTACAGTTCAACACATCATGAGGACCAATCTCCTTTAATGTTTTTGGGGGCGTGTTTCTAATAATGGACATGCCATGTCACTGACAGCTTCGGAAAAGACTCAATTCAAATAACTATATTGAATTGCTGTTCACCGTTGTCAAACACTATGTGAAGAGGATGACAGCAGGGAAGCCATAGACTGTTCCATGTTGTACCTCCGGAAAAATCCAGAAACAGCTGTCTGAGAACATCTACAAGCTCAGCACTCCCAACATCTGGCTTCCTCAACTTGCCTGATTGCAACATCATGGACTATTATGTGTGAGGTGCAATCAAGAAAGGCATCAACTGTACTGCTTGCAACACAAAAGATGAGCTAATTGCCAGGATTAAACTGGACATCTAAAGGTTAGATGCTCCAGGTTCAAAGCAGCTTCTTTAAGTACACTGTATTTAGCAAATGATCTTCTAAATGATGCACTTCTAATTTTGAGAATACATTTTTTGTGTTACACTTATCTTTTATCTCAGTTAACAGATGAGAAATCCTTGTACACAGAGTCAATTTTATTTTTGTCTCAATTCAAAAATTCCTTCTTTTAAGGAACTGCATTTTCCTCAAAATGACCTTACGTCTAACTCTGCCTTTGTGCCAGGATCAAACTGGTGTTCAGGCATCTCTTAAAAGAAGTTGAAGGCAAGTTCCACATAAACCCTGTGTATCGCTTTATTGAAGGTCAATATTTTTTAAATTTTGAAATTGCTATGAAGATCAGAAGTGAAATTTGGTACACTGGATAAGCATAACAAGGTGCCTTATTTCTCTTGTTTTTGTGGAATTCGAACAAATATTTTGAAAATTATGCTAATTATTCTATTTTCTGGTAATTTAAGTGTGTATCACTTTATTGCAGGTCTCCCAAAATGTTCAGAAATGGTCGATTGACAGCTAGTGAAAAGGAACGTGTTGTTGCAGGTCTTGCAGAAGGTTCATCACTCATAGATGTAGCCAAGAAGCTTGGAAAAGATCGAAGAACACTGTCTTCATTCATTGAAAATCCAAACATCAAACCAAGGAAGGACAAAAACACAAGGAAGTCAGTTTCTGCTCGAGATGTTAGAATAATTTGCCATCAACTTGTCAAGAAGGCGAGCAGCAACAGTGTTGCTATATTTGACAAGGCTGGAATACCTTCCTTGTCCAGAAAGACACACTGCAATGTCTTAAACGACATTGCAAGAAGCATTAAGCTCATAGCAAGACCTGTTTTAAACCAAACTCATCAGGAAAAACGTTTGGCTTGGGCTCAGAAATACATGAAAACCAGCTTTGAAAATGTTATTTTTTACCGATGAGGCCAGAGCAACCCATGATGGACCAGATGGGTGATGCCAAAGTTTGGAGTCCTCTTGGATCCCCTACCCCTCATCAATTCCGTCGTCAACAAGGAGGCTGAGGTGTCATGTTTTTGGCTGGAATAATCTGCGATGAACTAATTGGATCATTTTGAGTGCCAGAAAGTGTCAAACTAACAGCCAGTATTATAGTTTATTTTTAAATGAGCATTTGTCACCATGCTTGATGACCTTCAATTGGCGCATCACTGCAAATTGATTTTTATGCATGGCAATGTGCCATCCCACTCAGCCAAGACTATGACATCTTACATTAGGCATTAGTGGAGAAAATTTTATAACATGACCACCTTGTTCTCCAGATATAAACCCAATTGAGCAGCTCTAGTCAATAATAAAAATGAAAGTTTATGAAGGAAGTGTTCAATTTTCATCAAAGGATGAACTTTGGAAGAAGATTTTGCTGACATAATTAGTTGACAAGAGGCTATTCAAAGTGATTTTGAAGTATGGAAGTTATGTTGATAAATAAATATTTCCTTAAACAAAATAATGTGAAATTCGTTCTTGTTTTTGGTTAATATTGTTATTGGATATGTTCTTTATTTCATATAAATAGAAATATGAAGTTAGAATATTGTTTTATTACCGAAAATACACATTGTTAAACACTTGCAATAAAGTGATACACACTTAAAATTATCAGAAAATAGAAAAATTAGCATAACTTTCAAAATATTTGTTAAAATTTGACAAAAATCATGGAAATAAAGCATCTTGTTATGCTCTTCCAGTGTACCAAATTTCACCTCTGCGTTTCATATCAATTTCAAAATTTAAAAAATATTGACCTGCAATAAAGCAATACACAGTGTTTAGAGGCCGTAATTGAGGCTCAGGACAGCTTCTTCAAATGAGCTGTATTCAGCAAAAGATCCAGTAAGAGATGCACACTGGTTTTTAAAAATACATTAATTATTGGCCATAATGTTTTCTTTCCTTTCTGAACACCATTAGCTCTCTCTCATATATATATATATATATATACACATACATACATGATGATTGCAACGTCTTGTCAGACGAGTGCCACTCCCTCATACATACATACATACATACATACATACAAGCTGGACGCCTGGCATTGTCCGATCATACAATTATATTGAACATGATATTTAATTTTTGCAGATTGTATATGAACTATTATAGAACCAATCCTCCATTGATTATTATATATTACAAGGAATAATTTGCCCGGTGAACTAATTTGCAAAAAAAAGTTTTAAAAAAGTATAATAATATCATTCATCAAATTCCGTCTGTGCTTGTTTACAGTATCACGTCAGTTGATATTTGGGCTTGATGATGAATGCCCTGGAAAAGATACTTCTGATTAATGTTTAGTTTTAAAATATGCAAACAAATGATTTGCGGCAATTTTAAATGGTACTTCTTTTATTGTAAATTGAACTCATTAATAAGAAAAAATTAAAATAAAATGCTGAGGTACGCCCGGGCTTGAACAAGGGATCATTCAATCTGTAGTCGAATGCTCTACCACTAAGCTATATCTCCAGATGACAATATATCCGAGGATTATTTAAAGAAGAAATGATTTGCTGAGATTTTATTATTTCTCTTGGCCAGTGTATTCTCAGTAAAAAATTTTTTTTTTTCTATAAGAGAGAAAAGACTATTTTTAAGATCGAATTTTTGCGATTTTCAATACTTATCAGAGGAATTTCTGTACAAAATATATAAATTACCTTTCTGTGAAATTTACAAAAGATAGGCTCAACAGTTTCGGAACCTATGAGGAAGGAACTCACACAAACACACACACACAAAGTGACTTTTACCTAAGAGTGGAGATGGAGATATATATATATTAAATAAAAGAGGAGGAATAAAAGTTACAAAGAACTTTAATAATATTAGATCGATAAGGGAAGGAAGGAAGGAGGGAGGAGAAAAGAAAAAAAGCTTCCTTAGACCATGGCATTTCTAAGCTAAATGCTTCCTTCCTTATTAATATTATGATACAATGTAACTTTTATTCATCTTTTTAATATATGAATTGCTCCTCTTAACCATGTAGAGTTTTAACTATATTGACAGGTTTGCTTTATTAAAGATTATATCTTTATTAGATTCATATATATATATATATATATATATATATATATATATATATTAGCATGGGTACCCGGCGTTGCCTGGGTCAACACGAAGTTTTCATCATGGGTAACGTGGATACCCCTACAACAATTTCAAAAAATAAAAGAACGGATAAAAACATGTAAATGTAATTGCCCCCAAAAAGAAGTATCTGATACCCTCTCCACCAGATATTTCGGCAGAAGGGATCATTGTCCTAAGAAAACTCACGATTTTGTGCACCTAAAAAAATAAGGTTTATAAACATTAATGTATGTTTATTTTTTATTTTGGTAAATGTGTAGTTTAGCGGCGTAAATTATTTGCCAGACAAAAAAAATAAAACTATTTACTTTTATCGTTAGACCCAAATAAAACCAGAAGAAAATTTCATTTTTATTATTTTTTTTATCATTTATATTTATTATTCGAGGCCGCTATATTGCTTTTAAAATTTGGCCTTTCTAAGATCTGGCAGACTGGCCTTTTTAAGCTCTTTCATGAACTATGTTTTTCGTCGCCATAGTTTTTTTTTGTAATGAAAGAGGGTAAAAAAGGCCAAATTTGGCCTTAAAAAAGCCAATCTGTCAAAACTAAAAGAGGCCAAATTTTAAACGTGTGAGGCGTGCACATGTAGTCTAATAAAAATGATAAAAAAAACAATGAATTTTGTGTTTTATTTCAGCCTTTGGGTCTAATGTTTTATATAAAAATAGTTTTTATAATTTTTTTGTCTGTCAAATACTTTACACCGGTAAACTACACATTTACCTTTATTTTTTGTAAGGGCACTTTTTTTACTGGCTTTTTTTTATGTAAATAAAGGAAATTTTCGATTTGCTTTTTTTTAGGGGGGGGGCTTTCGATTTGCTTTTTATTTGTCGTTTTATATTTCTAATCTAAAAAAAAAAAACTGAATTTGTCATATTTTGGGGTTTGTTTTGTTTGTTAAATTGTTAAGTGAAAATAGAGAATGGTCTCATAAAAAATAAATTTATTGTTATTTTATGTTTCCAATGTAATCCCCCCCCCACCAGAAAAACAAATTTTATTTGTCAAATTTTTCCCTCCCCCTCAATCGCCAAACTTGAAAATATGCTAGAGGTGACATGCCTCGTTGAATGGTTGGTGGCCAAAAAGTGGGTGCTAGAAAAGTGATTCCCCACTCTAACATGTCATTTTATTTTTTCAAAATTTCTTCTCTCATAATATTTATAAAGGCTGTTTAAATGTATTAGGCTGAAAAAACAATAGATCTCAATTTTTTTAGGGGTTAAACACTGCTGGGTCAGGTCATATAGTTACCTTTTTAATTAGAAAATTAAGTTTGTAATCAACGAAATTAACGCGAAAAAAGAAAAAAGTGTAAATTGTGGAATTTAGGGGGTGACAGTAGATTTCATTTTTTTTAGGTATTAAACGACACTCATTTTAAGGAATAAAATTTTTATTTTATTCCTTAAAACAAATGAAATCTTTGCAGTTTTTTTTTCAAAAGTATTTGGGAGGGGGGGGATATTTAAAGAAAAAAAATAAATAAAAGCTAAACATTTTTCTATCTACACGGAATTATTTTTCCAGCTAGAAACATAATGAAATTACCAAATGATATTTGAACGTTTGTTTCTTTTTTTATGGATAGCATCTAGGGGCAAATAACTCTAAAAACGTTATAAAAAAATGTCGCTGTTGGAAATATTAACTCCAAAATAAATTAAATTAAATATATTAATATAATTGTTGTTTAAAATTTATTAAATAACAATTTTAAATAGAATACTTAAAATAATTCTCTCGCTAAAAACATTAACTAAGATACCGCTATTTAGTAAAATCGATTTTTCTTAATGTCATATGCAAATAAGGTGATCACTTAATTGTATATTTTTGCAAGTATATAACTATATATAGAAATAAATGAAAGATTAAAGTAAGACAGGTTTGGTATATATTAATCAAATTGTGAACAAACAGACAGGAATACGAATATATATATATATATATATATATATATATATATATATATATATTGTAACGATATAGGTGGAGAGGGGAAAAGAAACAAAAGAAAAGAGTAATAAATGAATAAATATCTGCGAGAAGCAACCCTCCTTCCTCCTTTTCCAAATCAAACGTAGACCCCTACCAAGCCGTTTTTCCTCGCACACAACAGCGCTAGCAACGAGAACTATCACCACCTTTAATACCCTGCCTTTTTCTTCCCCTTCGTTCACCCCTCTCTCTCTCACTGTGTAAAACCAGAGGCGACAGGAAGCAGTAGCAGCAATGAGAAAAGAAATGAGGGAGAGAAGAAAAATCTCTAAGCGGGAGAAACGAAAAATAAAAACAAAAACCGGCCTTTTTGGGCCGACACCATGAGGAGAGCGGATGAAAAAATCCCTCGCACCGTTATGCCAAAAAGCAATGGAGGAACCAGTGACCAAATATGACGGACGAATCATCTCCATAAAGTTCGGAGGATAAACTGAAGAACTTTCTTTTGCTATCTAACTCAAACCTCCATGAGAAGAAACTTAATATTCAACCGCCAGAAAAAAATAAATTGGCGCAGAAATGATGTCCGCATGGAACAATGTAAAATAGTGCACAGCGCATACAAGTTTCGGGTCGTCGAGACGAATTTGAAAGGACCTGTAGAAGGAAATATATCTGCGTTCATGGACTTTTAAAAATAATATAAAAAAATAAGCAACAAGGAAAAAAAGTTACGCTGACCATGCGATATATTCTGTACGTATATTCTGTTAAGTACCCCATTTCTAATACCCCAGCTCCAAATCCAACCCCGCCTCCATATTTATACATTTTGGGGGGGACTGCTATTCCAGAGAAACATTCATGTTATTTCTTTTATGCCTTTTTTCTTTGGTTTGATTTCATTTTTTTTTTTTTTTGCTTAATTTCTCGTTTGTTCGACCTCACGCCAACCCATTGAAGTGTTACATAAAATTTCATTTACATGGTTAATAAAACCCTTATGATATTTTATCCACGTGTTGTCATTCTTGCTTTGCATTTGAATTGTCCAAGGTTAAATGAGTTATTCATGAATCTCAGACAATGTGACATTCCAGTGCACGAATCTGCACCCGATACGCTTTAACTCTTTTTCTTTGATTTTTATTGTGTTACGAGAACATAAGGCTGAAGTGCCATTTTGGAGTTGAAGATTCTAACAAGGGGTGATTATCGAAACTTAGCTTCTCCCAGCCCATAACAATATATATATATAATTGAAACGTGTAACTAAGCAGATAAAACGGTAATATATATATAAAAGTGAACGTGTCTGTGTGTCTGTCTGTGTACATTTCCCTATGCAATAACTGTCAATTTTCAGTCTACAGACTAGAAATTTGATATACAGGGCACTGAGATTTGGGAAAATCTTTGACCCTTTAACAGCCAAATTTCTGTCCGAAAACAGATTACAAAGTTCAACGATTTGACCTTTGAGAACTCTACCAAACTCCTCTGCCAATTTTGGGTATAAACAATTGAAATTTTAGATATAGGTTCGTTGAACATGGATCTAACTTAATAACTTGATTTGAGCCTAAAATAAATGTTAAGGGGTCATAATAGGGGTCAAAGTTTAAAAAAATTTGACCGCTGCGGTCTCTACCAAATTACTCAGACAATTTCTAGTCTAAGCATTTGAAATTTTACATAAAGGGTATTCAGAGATAGGGCAACCTTTTTAATCGGTTTGGGTCGAAAATTTGAGCTACCAATATATAAATGCATGTAGGTTTGCATGTCTGTCTAAAATTTTCGATAAAGGTAACGGATTTTTACAAGATCAATATTGTTTTTAAGCTCGACCCTTCAGACGACACTTTTCACTGGGCACTTTTTAACAGTCACTTTTTTCACCGATATTTTCGAAAGTCATCCTCTCTTTTCGATTGTCTAGCCTTAATTTAAACCTACGTCACTTCCGGTTTGGCAGTGGTCGTAACAGCAAAGACATCAGGTTTTTCCCCCCATTCTTTTCCTCCTTCGCGGTACGGGTTTGAGCCTGCCTTCCTACTTCCACTTTTTTTGTTCTTTTGCACAACACACACCTTCAAACACTCGGGCAATGCCGGACACCCTAGCTAGTTTATATATATATATATATATATGTATAAGGAATGAAAAAATATACCAGCGGTGGTTGACATTATGTTTAAAGAAAAAATAGAAAAAAACGAATGAAATTATTAAAAAATCAACGTTTCGTCCTTGTCGGGAAGGACGAATATGTGTGCGTAGGATTTAAAAACTGTCTTTTTTCGCACGATCTATGACTTTTTCTTTTCTCACATTTTTATTTCAATTATCCTGAAGATGTCCTCTGAAACAAGGACGAAACGTTGATTTTTTAATAATTTCATCCGTTTTTTTCTATTTTTTCTTTAAACATATATATATATATATATATATATATATATATATATATATATATGTATGTAGAGAGAGAGAGAGAGATAGAGAGAACTTAAATCAAGAGTTCACCTATATTAGAATGGAATATTTTAAGGTGAGCTGGAACATGCATATATTTATGAGTCATGTAAATTATGTTTGAATAAGAAACTACATATCTTTAATTTCAAATAAGTCAGCAAATTAATAAATCCTAGAAATACAATAAGAACTAAGTGTAGACACAGAATAAACTTTAATTTGGAATAATTAATAAGTTAAATTAACACATTAATAAAGAAATAAAAACTATAGGCCTACATAGGGCTAAAATTATAATTCAAAAACTGATTTTTATTATAAATAGGTAACTAAGATAGTTAACAGGAAAATGCAAAATGTCATTTTGTAATATGTGGGACTGCTGAAAATTTCTGAAGATTTTAATAGAGAAAAAAATAATTTAACCTATTTCTTCTTTTCTTGCAAATGCAAAATAAGCCGTTATTGTTCCTGAGATATTAGCCAATGTTCACCTATATCAACATTCATTAAAATCAAATTAAATATATATAGATTTTTCTATTACAATGGTACACTCCTAAAATAGATGCTGTTATATTGAAGATTCAATTTGTTTTTGTTTCTACATACATTATTTATATATAATCATTATGTTTCACCTGTGACCTAAATAATTGAAAGTTCACTGGAGAAAACATAAGTTTAGCGACAAAATTTTCTCCCATGAATTTTCAGTGATTTAGGCCTTTGGTTTAAATGCTTAAAAATAAAATTGGCAGGACCTGGTAAATATAACATTATCTAATTTAGAAATGTTTCATTATATATATATATATATATATATATATATATATATACACACATACATAGACATTGAATAAGTAGGTAGGAGGTAGAATTTTTTATTTTTCTTTGAGAAGGTATTCAATATTTTTTTAAGTAGGGCAGTAATACTAATGGTAACACTACTAATAGGTTAATATGTTACCATCTTGCACCTAATATGTAATTTTTTTTATTTATATTTTTAATAATATAATGCAATTAAAATTTAGTAATAGAAACGGTTTGCAAGATCGTAATTGGAATATATGTGCGCATTCTAAAAGTAATGTCTCCTATTTTATTATTCCGGCCGAATGGATCAGAAGGGATTGGGGATTGCGAATTGCATTGTTATGATGACTGAATTTAAGCATTAATGGCCTGAAAGTTTCATCTCTGTGTTGAAGATATTAACGGTGTTAGACGCTAAGAAAGCAACCCCTGTCATAGATGTGTGTCAGAAGCCGAGAAGTGTCACTGGATTCCTGGCAAAAGTGCATTGAGAATCGTGGTGACTATGTAAAAAAAAATAAATTCTGGAGCACACTCGTTTTAAAAGGTACCATTCTAGCTTTCGCAGCTCTTCAACTTTTTGAGTTAAAAAAACAACAATTTTTTAAATGACACACATATATATCTATGTATCTATAAAAGTGAGAATGTGTGTGTGGACAATTCTCAACTTATATACTCAATGAATTTTTTATCTACAAACTTGAAATTTGGTATATAGGGTATTCAGACACGTGGAACGCATTTTACTTGATTTTCATCAGGTAAAAAAGGACTGCTAAAGGGTCCAAATTGAAAAAAAATTGGTATGTGGGAGTCATCAGATTTGTATCTGTCTGTCAACTGTTTCATGAATGTGTATACATGAATGTTCACATGACAGCTTACTTATGTTAAGAATAAGGTTTGAAAACACTTTTTAAAGTTCGTGTCCTGCTGGCCTAATGGTTATCATACTTGACTCACTGTATTTAGATTTAAATCTCAGATAGAGTATTTTTTTTTACTTACAAGATGTGACTTAAGAAAAAACATAATACCTGCATGCACATGTCTCAATTTCTTTCCGTCGTTTGTTGTACTTCATTTTTTTTTTTTTTAAGAATTTAACGTTACGCTTAATACCTACGATATTTTTGTTTATAATAAAAATTCTGCATTAATCAAAATATTTATATTTATTTTACAATCAGGCTATGACCAATGTCTATAAAAATGAGAATGCGTGGGTGTGTGTGTGAGAACAATTCTCAACCTATATATTCAACAAATTTTTGATCTACAGACTTGAAATTTGGTATATAGGATATTCAGACCATGGAAAACTTTTAATTCGGTTTTTATCAGGAAAAAAAAAAGGTTACTAAGAGGTCAAAATTGAATGATTAGTACGTGGTGGTGAGGGGGGTTATCAGATTTATATCTGTTTATCAAGTGTTTAATGAATGTGCATACACGAATGATTCACACGACAGATTACTTGTGCTAAGAGTAAGTATGTTTGAAAACATATTTTAAAGATCGTGCCAAGATGGCCTAATTGTTACCATACTTAACTCACTGTCTTTAGAGTTTGGTTTTGATCTCAGCTTAGTATTTTTTTTTTTTTTACTTACAAGAAGTGAACTGATTAGAAAAACCATTATATTTGCATGCACATATCTCAGTTTCTTTCCGTTTTTTGACTTAATTTTTTTTAAGGAATTTAACTTTATGTTTAATATTGAGCAACGCCAGGTACATCTTCTAGTGTATATATTATATAATTGAGCAGCAAATAAGTCAGATAAACACAAATGAAATGCATGTTAGTTTGGTTTTATATCTAGATGACGTATCACTGATGCCAAATTTATCCAGGAATAAATGCAAGAATTTAAGAAACTTATATTTTCTTCTTGTTGATATGAAAAAAAGCTTTTGACAGAGTGTCAAAAAATATTATCTCGTGACTTTGCATAAGTTGGAGGCAAACAAGTGATGGTTGATGAAGGTGGTTCAAGCAATGTAGAAAAATGTTCAAATTCGTATTAGAATTAAAAGAACATTTAATGATAGATTTGGTTGTAAAGCGTCTGTTCAGAGTCAGTTGCTTTTTATTTATGTCTTAGAATTTTCGTACAGGTTGTCCCGAAGAGGTACTTTTGGATGGTGATTTACTGCATACTTTCGAAACAGTGAATGGTCTACACAAGTTAAAAACTTGTAAAAATGCTATGAAAAATAAAGGTCTGAGAATAAATGTTACCAAAACGAAAGTGATGATTAGTGATTGCATTGTTGGAAAGCCATCAGAAAGAATATTCAGAAGTTTTGTTACCTTGGTGATACAATTAGAAAAAGCCATAAGGAGGAGCTAGTGTGATTGCATTAGTTAGAATTGATAGAATAAGTTCAGAGAACTACTGTGATTACTAAGCAAAAGAGTGTTAGCACCGTCACCAAGCGAAGAGTCGATGAGGCACATGTATGCAGTGAGATTATGTACTAACCAGTGAGGGTTGAAGACGTACATTGCATGGAGATAAATAATATGAGAATAATATGATGGATACATAATGAAAATCGGACAAAGTATGGAATAAGGACCCTAGAAACAGATATACTCAAATGGGACACATTTCAATCGACACTAGTTGATTGCCAATACACGTGTTCCCTTTGGGGTCCTTATTCTATATTTCGTCCTGAAAGTTAAAGTTAGATCTGATGACCTTAAAGGAATATTAAATCTGGACAGTATAGGGAGATATGTGCAGAATAGGAGACTGTTGATATTGAAAGAATACATGAAAGCTTAGATTAATATATATATATATAGACCAGTTGAAGTATAAAGGTCAGTTAGCAAAAAGAAAAATATGAGACGAAGTAATAAGAATAAATTTGAGAGAAAAAGAGATAAAGATCTAGCCAGAGATTGGAAGAAAATAACAATCAAGGTGAGAACAGTAGTCTAAATAATCCAAATAATACTTATCTAAAAATAATTCAGAAACGTAGAAAACAAGAAGTTCACTTTTTGTCTAAAAGTAAATATTTTCTTTGTATTGCGCCACGATAATCATTCACATTAAATGAAATAGAAAACTTATGCATCTAGCATAGAAAAGCAGTATCGCAAAGTCTCAATCAGATTAATTCACTTGAACAATACATTTTTTCTCATATAGTTACTTTATTTTTTACTTATTTTGTAAATACTGACACAATATACACAAAGCTTATATCAGAATATAGGGGAAAAAAAGAAAAAGAAAAAATATTTGAAATCTATGCCTTTTATGAAGAACTTGATGAATGTCACACAAACCAGATTTCAGTTCCGAAATCTCATGAAACAAGAGAATAAACCAACTTTGGAATGTCAAAAGATGGAGCCACCCTGTCTTTTGCCAATGTGGCAATAGTTGAACAATAAAAGGTGTTTGGGTAATTCTGATCAGTTTAAAGACCCCACTCCCATCCTATCCAGGAAGGCGGCAAGAGAAAGACAAAAAATTCCCACCTAAAGTTTTCAATGCTGGAAACAGAGGTGGAGGAGGAGAAAAAAAGACAATGGTATAATAAGTAAAGTATACATAAGTGCAGGATGTTGACATTATTGGCTGATGTTTACATTGGCAGACCCTCAGCAGACAATTAGGAGCCTGCAAGCATTTTTCTTGGGGAAATCAGTTTCAGCTAAATGCAATTTTGGTCTATTTGACATTGAGAAATAACATTTCCCCTGGATTCAATAGCTTTTCATTACTAGTAACTATAATATGGGAGAAAGATATAATTTGAGAAAAGAAGGAGAGAGGGTAAGAGACATTAGGAATAAAAGAGAGAGTGTGTGTGCGTGTGTGAACATTGTCTAGTTTTCACTCAATATAATAAAGAGAGCAAACAATAGATGTTCAGATATTTGTTTTCGTGTTAACAATTCAAAAAGATAAGAAATAACCAAACAAATTTCAGTTGCTTTTTAGATTTAACTAGCAGAGGTACACATCATTGACTGGGGCAAAAATGTCACATACATTCTATCTCTGTATCTTTTACTCCTCCTTCCACAAGACTTTCTTTTTCGCTCAGCACATTCCTCTCTGTGGACATATACTTACATAAAACTGAAGTCGATGCAAGGAAAATAACTGAAAAAAAAAAAAAATCAAAATTACTTTCCTTTAGCTAATAACATTAAAAATAGTGTTTATTTCTTGATAATATTAAATGATATAAATAGACATTTGACATCCAAAGAATGAATCTTTTTTTTCTAAATTTTAGGTATTTTCCCCAGTATTACACCAATTAAAAAAATACTTAGCTTTGTGAAGGCTTATTGAGTATTTTTTCAAGATTTAGCAAGAAATACAAACATACGCAGAGGCGTTTGCCCTTTATATTATATAGATTAGTAAAATTCTATGTAAACATGTAGGCAAAATTAAAATCTACAAGACTTTATTCTTTACTTATTTTGCTAATGTAATTTTTAATTTTAATCTAAATTCAAAATGTTAGCATTAATGATAAAAGATTGCATCATTCAACCAAAAACCAGTGAAACCATTTATTTTATATGAGAAAAGTAAAAGCACATATGTCCAACTCGCTTTGTGGTATGAAAGCTTATGTCTGCAAATTTAATTCCATAAGCAAAGAGAAGGCGTAATCTTAAAAATAACTGATAAAGAAAAAAATAGTGATGTATGCAAATGATTTTCTATGAGCAAAGATTAGTTTTGTCCTCTTTTTCTTAGCAATTAGTTTTATTTTTTCCTTATCAGTTTGTTTTGACGATTCCAAGTAGTGAATAGAAATTTAATTGGCAAGTGATAACAAGTAAAGCAAGCTAACAACTTTTTCAGCAGTTTGCCATTAACTCCACAAATCACCCCCTCCCTAATTTCATATTACAAACAGAAGTTATACTTGATCTGCTCATCACGCCTTATGTTCTGGATATCATAAAACATCGTTATTCCAAAGTATGCATGCCTACTATAGTAGTTCCTTGCTTGAATCTTGCTTCCCTGATAGCTGAAAAATTGTCTCTATTGCATCTATGTTCAAGAATTCTCGTAAAAGAACCGAGCTACAAATACATCGCCTCATCTGTCCTCTCCTGTTCTTTGCTAAAATCTTTAAAGTTTTAATCAATCCAAATAGTTCACCAACTTATAAATGCTAAAATTCTTTCTAACCGACGGAATGGATTTTGGCAAATTGCAGATATCCTGACAGTAATCTATGAACGCATACTTCACACACTGGATAATAAAGGTGAAGCCATGGTGGTAGTACTTGATATATTCAAAGGCATGGAGGTTTTCCTCAGAAAAAATAATTTGTACATTATTACTGGACAGATTAAATATAGTCATATGCTTTTTAGATTAAAAAATCTCCAGGTCATTCTTGATAATCATGCATCTAAACATGACATTAAGGTGGGTGTGCCTCAGGGGTCAATCCTTAAACATTTATTCCCCTGATTTTCATAAACGTGGGTGTGCCTCAGGGGTCAATCCTTAAACATTTCCCTGATTTTCATAAACGACCTCTCTGATGTAAGATTGGTATATTTGCTGATGAGATCATGCTCTGTTCTTGATATGTAGGTAAAATGGATGCACACATATCCAAGGTAATGGCTGAATTTTTAGGAAATGACCTCTAGTCTGTAGTGAAACGGGGGCAAAAAATGGATGGTTGCATTTAATGCTACTAAGGCAAAGCTCCTTTCTTTTAACAATTATAAACTTTTCCAACCAATAATTGCTATGGAAATATCTAACATTTACACTCTTTGACCTAACATTCACAGGCAACATGAATTGTAACAAATGCATAGAAGATACTGTCAAGTCTGCTGCAAAGAATTTCGACTCTCTCTACCAGTATCCTATATTTCTATAAAGTTTTTATTCATCCGTGCATGGAGTATTTTTTATGAAAATCGCTCCAGAAGCCATTTGATAAAATATACTAAAACAATTTTTTTTAAATACCATTTCAAGCTAAAAAAAAAAAAAAAAAAAAAAAAAAAAATAGCCGACAGTAAGTGTTACATGAATAGTTTTTGGCCCAGAAAACAGCGCTCATGGAATGTGAGTACTAAAGGACAACATAAAGGAAACAAGAGTTACAAGACTGCTGGTCCACGTTTTCTTCTCCATATCTGAGCTGGTGCACAAACAACTAGTCTCTTTCTCTTATACAGGGTCCGAAAAAGAACCTCTAATCTAAGATGGCCCTCTCTATCCATCTCTTGATCCTCCTCACTCTCTCTCTCGAAGCTCCAGACCCAGTCCTATCTCTGCAATACTGCATCACTGTGCTTGTACTACAAATACTTCAATGAAATATGCTCCAAATTTGTTGCATTCATGCCCTCTCAAAAAATCCCATTACTTCAATGTAAAGAACTCCAGATGCCAGAAAGGTTTCTACTCCAATAGCTTCTTTCCTCCAAATATTTACACTTGGTATTCCCCTCTTGCTCCCTGTTTTCCTAATTGTACTAAACATGCAAAATTTTAGATCTAATGTAAACAAACATCTTGCTGCACAATTTCCCAATAAAGATGGCACTATTAATCTAGGGCCCTCATTTATAGTAGCCCCTACATACCAGTGGCAATGAACCTTGCTTTGAGTGAAGAAGTAATAAAAAAAAAAAACGGAACAATTGCAATGAAGAAATGCAAAAGGTTAGTTATAATTGCTAAGGGTTCACATATCGGTTGATATATGATTGTTTTAATTATGTATTATGGAGTGTTTATTTGTTGGTAACATTCCATTGTCATTTCTGAATGCACTTCTTTTCATTAATATCCATATTTCTCTTTACCATCTATTTAGCTATCTTGAATACTTCATTCTTTGGATCATTTCTTCTTAGGATATCTAGGCTTAGTTTTCTTCTTGACTATTATATATTGCTATTTTGCTGCCTTCTTTGCTATCAAATACACATTCTTACCTTCTAAACTTTTTCTCAAATCAATCCATTCTTTCCAGTTTTCTTGGATACATTTCTCAACTTCCTTATTCCATCACTATACCACTCGATAATGACGAGCGTTTTTAATTTCAGTTTAAATGTTAGTGATCAAACTGTAAAGTGTAAAATCTTGCTAAATATAGATTTTATACTTCTGTTGAGATGATCTTGATAGAAGCAACTCATCGTGAAGGAAAATGGATCCATCCATATTTAAGCTAAGTATATTTTAAGTAACAAGAAGGCATTGTTCTCCACGTACTCAGAAGAAAAACATTTATACAATAGATTAAACCTTGATCCACAAGAACGAGAGGCAAACGTATCCAAACGACTGATCAAGAGTTATATAACGCCAGACAAACCTGGTTGTTGATTTTGAAACAAAGATGCTAAGTGCGAGTGATTGGTTTATCTTTTTGAGGGTTGACATGGTTAGGGTTTGGTGGATTTATAATGTGTGCTTTGACGAAGTTGGCCAGACTGGAATCAGCTCTGTATTGTAATCGCCTATGATGGTAAGGACATGTTGAACTAAGCTCTGGTTCAATAAGTAGATGTACACACATATCAGCTGAAGCTAAGTAGAGAAAAGAAATACTAAGAAAGACTTAGAACAACAATCAAAAATCACTTCTAGTAATAGCACATCGAAACTAAAGTAAATGATAAAGTTTATTGGAAAAAGTCACTTTATGCCACCATAGCTAATAACAGAATGGACGTTGCGGTCTATCTTTACTCTATCTTCATTTTCAACTGAGCTTCAATCTATGGTTCTACAAACATTCACAACAAACACTCATCTAACTACAACAACTGTCAATAATTTGCCTTACTCTCTATCTCTGCCTTAAACTAAATGTAAATTCTATGAGCTAAATTTCTTTCCTAAAACTGTCCGTCTGTGGAACACAATACCATGGGGCTGTCTCCCCGCTGACTATAACATGGTAATTTTCAAGTCTAATGTAAATAAGTTCTTACTGATCTGTCATCTTAAATAATCAAACCCTACCCAAATTCTATCATTACTGATCATCACAGTATTATTTCAGCATTTACTCAACAGGCATTAACCCTTATCCTCAAGTGTTCCCCCTCAAGTAAAACAAAAAGAAATTTCTGGAAAAACATATTAAACAAAAAAGTCGTGTTCTTTAAAGAAGCAGAAATGTTCATTAATCATATTCAAAAGTATTCCATAAAAAATTGAAATTTCTTTCAAACCAAAAAGATGATCTGAATATTCTTATGATCAAACTATGTATGCAAAACATATCATAACATAAAACATAAAAATGGTTTCCATAGTGGCGACGGTGGCAGTGTTGGTTTATTATGATAATGCTGTAGAGTGGAAGAGGGTAATGCAGAAAGAAGATTAATTCTTTTTTCACTAATGACAGAAAGAATAAGGAAACGTTCATATACATGCAGTTTGCCAGAGTCAATAAAATACTTATGACTTAAATTGACCTACCACTGTTCCTTTCACTAAATGACATAGGGAATTAATATTTGTCTCATGTTTTAGGTGGCGTTCATTTGTAATGTTTAGAGAGAGTCAAAATAGTCGTTATATATAACACGTTACTGAGTGTGAGATAATGGTATGTGATCGAGAAAGTGAGAAATATATATATATATATGTGTGTGTATATATATATATATAAAACGAGAGAAAGATATATATATATATATAAAGATAAATATTATGTGTATATATATATATATATATATATATATATATATAGAGAGAGAGAGAGAGAGAGAGAGAGAGAGAGAGACATAGAATATATAGAGATAGAAAGGATTAAGAGAAAGAGAGAGAGAAGGATCGAGAGAAAGAAAGAGAGAGAGAAAGATTGAGAAAAAGAAAAGGATCGAGAGGGGAGTCAGAAGGAGAGAGAGAGAGAGAGAGAGAGAGAGAGAGAGAGAGAGAGAGAGAGAGAGAGAAAGAGAAGCTGTAATTTTAAATATTTCTGCTGTTGTATTCACCAGCTTTTCTCATGTGCTTTTTTTTTTTTTTCACAGTTAGTCATCTTCTGGAATTTTCGAACAAAATGTTGCCCGAAGAAGGTCGATGAGCATCACAGCCAAAATGTCTTGAAAATAGTAGCCATGGTTAAGAATCGATAATTTACTTGCAGGCCCTGTGAAAATTCCACAGTTAATTAAAGAAAGTCAATAAACAAAAAAGAACAGATTGCATAACTTTTTAAAAAGCACACACGTTTGGTGTTATGATCTCCCATTCTCTAACCATAGCAACAAAGTAGAAACAAAAAAATATAATTTTTAATATTTATATCAGCATTAAAATAATCTTCAAGGTTTATCTTTGAAAGGGAGGGGAGCCATTTACATTAGAAAATCATAATAACTGAAATAATTTTGTTTCTTTTCTTTCACATTTCAGAAATGTGCTATGGAAAAGAGAAGACTGAAACAGACAACAACCTGGAAATTTCTAATGGACCGACCTTGTAAAGATGGAACAAATTTCAACTTAAGAAAACTATTGTATTCAAAGGTGCCCTGGCTCTTCATCCCAACTTTATCTGCCGATTTCGGTTAGGTGCTTTCGTTGGAAATATTCTTAAGACTTTTTTTTTTTTTTTTTTTTTTTTATTCTGAGTAATTTTATGCAAATCACCCACTATTACTTGAGGAGAGGCTATAAACACTAAAAATAAAGAATCTTCAAATCAGAGGAGCTCAAAAAGGAATTTACCAAAAGGACCAGAGGAGCTTAAAAAGAATTTACTGAAATGAAAACACTTCTCACCTCTGTTACCTAATTTCTTCAACAAAAAGAACATCTCCAGAAAACCCGTTTTGGGAACTAGCAAACTTCAAACTGACAGAAGTATTACTTTTTATTGTATTTGTAATTATAATTGAATATAATTTGTTTTTGGATGCAATAACTTGTTGGTTTTTAATTGCCTTCATCTAAAAAAACGGAAGGTTGTTCTGCTACAAAAGATTGTTCTTTTCTATAAACAAAAAGAGTGTTAGAAATAATTAACTCAAGAAAATTTCTAACACTTTATAACCTCATAGAAATAAAAGTCAAACGCATCTAATCCTCTTGTTCAATAAATTCTTTCAAAATATTTTCGCTATAGCATTTTATTTTATTTTTTATAATATTTTGGAATTCTAACACTTGCACTTATTAAAGAATTCTAATATGATTAACTTTTCATGGGGCAGGTTTTCTAGCTCAAGTTATAATTCAATATAGACAAAACAATTTTTTGCATCAACTTAAAATCATCCTTATTACCAATACTTAGTAAAATTAGCATCATCATATACATTCAACAAGGATATGCAAGATAAAGCAAAATCATTTTTATATCATCACTAGCAATCGGTGCCCGGCGTTGCCCAGGTGTTTTGAGGTTAATGCTGAGAAAAAAAAACGGTCAATTTTTTTAAACTTTGACCCCTATTATGACCTATTAACATTTATTGTCTAGGGATTAAGTAAAGTTAATAAGTGAGATCCATGTCCAAGGAATCTATATCTAAAATATCAGGTGTTTACTGTTTAGACCCAAAATTGTAGGAGGAGTTTGGTAGAGTTCTGAAAGGTCAAATCGTTGAATATTGACCACTTAATCGCCAAATTTCTGTCGAAAACCTATCACATCGATTTTCCCAAATCTCAGTACCCTGTATATCAAATTTCGAATCTGTAGGCTTAAAATTGACAGAGTTTTAGCGTAGGGAAATGCACACAGACGCACAGACACACACAGACACTATCACTTTATATATATATATATATATATATATATATATATATATAACATAAACATCATATATATAAGGATAATAGTACGCCATATATATAACAAAAGACCATTATTTATTCAAATGAAAGGAAAACCCGGGGGAACTTTACCCAAAAATAAATCTATATTTTTTTGTGTGTATTGATAGTCTTATAAGCGAGTAATTATTAATTCAGCCATCTTGATTCTTAACCAAACAGAAAGTTCAAGTAGGGGGATTTCCCTTTTTTTATATAGTGAGGCCAAATTTCGCAAATTTGGCCTTTTTTTAAAGCAGTTTGGCCTTCTAAATTTCTGTTTGGCTTTTTTCTTCACCGATGAAATCTGGGGACGCAACGGGAATTTTCACAAAAAAATGTTGTTACTATGCACATCTATCTATTGAAATACAATTTGTGGCAAAATTTCAGGAAAAACTAATGGATGGTTATTTCGCAATAGTCCGGACAATTCGCTAAATTATCTCGTCAAAACCTTAAATCTCGAATTTTTGTGCATTTTTTTGGGGGGGGGGGGGCTAATTTGGCTTAATAGTGTCCATTTAATAGTATTATCTTGAAAAAATAAAAAAAATAAGGAAAATTACCAAAAAAAAAACAAACAAGAACAACAAAAGTGTGCCGTATTTTTAAAAGTTTTATTGCGTTGTTTTTATTTGCTTTTTTTATTTCATCGGTGAAGAAAAAGGCCAAACAGAAATTTTGAAGGCCAAACTGCTTTAAAAAAAAGGGCCAAATTGGCAAAATTTGGCCTCGCTATCAAAAAAAAAAGGGAAATCCCCCTACTTGAACTTTCTGTTTGGTTAAGAATCAAGATGGCTGAAATTAATAATTACTCGCTTGTAGCGTTGATTTTTTTCTTTTTTCGCTATAAAAAAATAACTACTTGATGAAATTACGTGATTTTTTCTGTAGGAAAACTTTATACCATGACGAGTACGTACAATATATTTTTTTTTTAAATATTTCCATTTTTTAATGTCAACGGAAAACTGCACAAGTACCCAAACCCAAAATGAAAAGATCACGAGTGAACGTGCGTTTTTTTTTTTTTTTTTTAGTTTAGTTTCATAATGGCGGCCGTGATGTCGGAGGTTCGATTGTTAGATTGTAAGTTTCGTATTTTTGTAATTTGTAAATCGCAAATTAGGAAAAAATTAAACCCTTCCAAGATGGACAATAAATAAAGCCATAATATTTTATGGTAAAGTTAAGAGCCTACGAACCATAGTTTTTTAGGAGATGTGATTATTGGATTAACCAATCAGAAATCGTCTGTGGCACACACATCTGTTTTTATAGATATATAGATAGAAGATTATCAGCAAGACTTTCATAATCATCCAACATTACCAAAGTCATCATAAACATATACCCTCTGTTTCTTTAATATTTTAACAATTCCTTATGAATAGGCTTTAAGGTTGATGGTTTCTGTTCTTTTTTTACCTATATTTTTTATTCTTTCTGGATGGAAAAGGAGTTTGAGAGAAGAGGAGCCAAATTGGATAAGGGATTAGCATTTGATCTTTAGTCTATCCTATTTGTAAAAAAGGTCATACCAATAATTAGATGGTGGGCACAAATATCTGAAAAATATAGTCTGGTTTTTAGAATAGATAAATAATAATCATAAAAAAATGTTTCTCAATTTTTGAGATGAGGAATTCATATCATTAGGGTTATTTACAAGGATTCGCAGCATAACAAATAAAGCACTCGATAACATTTCATTGTAAGTTATATTCTTCTGTCGGTAAAGGTTCAATCCTCAGCGCGGATGATATTCAAAATACAATTGCGAATTACTAAGGATTTTTATGCAGTCATGGTTGACAGAACAACAGCATGTTACTCTCATGGATTAAATAAAGGGTTCCGTTCAAAATTGTGTGCAGATTCTCAAGTCTAACAAGATACACTTGAAGGTTGAAGGTTACATCGATAGAAATGTGGTAAAAATTAGAGGTGTACTAATTGGCAGGTAATCGGTAATTAACCTAATCTGCCACTTTGCCAATTAATCAGTAATTGACCAATTTGCTAATTAATCGGCCGATTAATTACTTTTCTCTTTCCTATTTAAATCATTTACTCACTACCAAGTGACTCATAAGATGGCTTTTACACATTAACATAGTAACTGCCAATTTAAATTAACATTTAAGTAAGTGTCTGGCCACTATTATGGCTTTTTTCCTTCCTTGAATATAATTAAACAATTAGATATGAAAAACAGAAATTACAAACTAACTACAAAGTACAAATTGTAATTCTTTAAGCGAATTACTATAAACTGAAGTTCTGCACCTGCTGTTGCTCTACTCTTTCTTCTGTCCTTACTACCTGCCTCCTCTGCTCCCATAGTCTCTTCAATATTTAAAGTTGAATACTTTTAAGTTGTAATGTAGAAACATTAGAGTTTATCCATTCTCAGGACACAGCCTGTTTCTCATAGGTCCATACATATTACCACTTGTACTAAAGAGCATTTCACTTTCCACAGATGAAGGTGGTGCACTTAAATATTTTGAAGCCAGTTTACTCAGCAGTGGTAAGATCTCCTGCATCTTCTTCCACCACTGAAATGGATCATCATCTCTTGCGAATAGTTGTAAAGCTACATAATGGTCAAGTTCTTTTGTGCATTTAAGCATAAGGGATTTACTCCTTTTGAGTTTAGATTGTGATTCTTGTATTTCTGTTGTAGTTGCAGTTTCCAGGTTTAACTCAACTTCTATCTGCTCTAAGTTTTGATTTGTTACTGTAGGCTTATTTGAAACTAATTCATCAAACAAGTTTGAAAGAGATACAGTTTTAATTTCACTTTGATCTTCTTGACACTTGAAATGTATCTTGCTGATTCTGCTTCATCATCATCAGTAGAAAGTAGACGTAGAATTCAATTCTTGTGTTTTTCATTTCATTCTTTCGAAATTTACATTTGAATATTGGATCTAGAAAAGTAAACACACGCTTTTATCATTTAGATATGATGAAAATCTTGTTTTCATTGAATCATTGAATTGCTCAACAGTCGTAAAGATTCCATTAAAGTCAGAAATATCAGAATTAGATTAGACAGTTTTTGAAAGAAATAACCTCAAAGCTAAAAGTGTAGGTATTATCATCGATATAGTCGAAGTTCTGTGATTTTCTTCTTTGGTGATTTCTTCAAATGGGCTCAGTAAATGGACAATTTTTTTAACAAGTCGCCATCGATAAGTTGTTAAAGTAGGAATCTTATAACAACCCAAATTCTCCCATGAAAAAAAAAAATCAACGAATCTTATTAAAAAATTCTGGTTTGTGTGAATCATTCTGCTTCACATATGCCATGAAAAAGTCCTTTCTGATTAATGTTTACCAGTTAAAAAATATTCTGTTATTCTGAAAAAAAAACAAAAAAACAGCCAAGTTTGTTTGCTTATTTTAAAACTGGTAAACATTAATCAGAAAGGACTTTTTCTGGACATTCAATGTAAAGCAGCACGGTCAGCACAAACCGGAAATAAATCATTTGTAAACAATCACAGTTTTAACTTGAACAAAGCAAATACAAACATAAAATAATGATGTTAAAACAAAAAACAATAGTATTTATGCAGAAAACTTTTTACAAACACATTTCTTAACATATGAAGGAGGGGGTGTTACAAACCCATTTCTTAACATGAGAAGGAGAGGGTGTTACAAACCCATTTCTTAACATGTGAAGGAGAGGGTGTTACAAACACATTTCTTAACATGTGAAGGAGAGGATGTTACAAACCCATTTCTTAACATGTGAAGGAGAGGGTGTTTTTCTAACTAGTCCGTACTTTCACCTAACAATTTAATAAACAATACAAAACAAGTGTTTTGTGCCACATACATTGAAGAAAAACAACTGAAGTTTTTTCTTTGTATGTGTTTGACTGAGGAAATGGACGAATATGATTAGTGCCAAGTGAAGAATATACCAATTTTATAAAGAACTATCGTTGATAACATGCAGCTGTCTCTCTCTCTCTCTTTCTTTTATTAAAAATTAAATTGATCTTGAATATGTACGTTTACTTAATTACATCACCATGATAAACAAAGTGAAAAACACTATATAAAATTATTACATAATCTTGAACATACTATTTAAGAAGTCCATGGTGTAAAGAACTGACATTTGGATATAGCAATGTGTATTGATTAGGCATGCAATATTCCAGCTCTGTATCTTTTTGATAGTTTTGTGGTATGTGATTTTGAAATTAGCCTGACATTTGGTACTTTATTTCCACCACCAAAATTGAACATATTAGCATTTTTATCAACTTATAATGAAGTAAGTTGAAGCTGGAATTGTTTTTAAAAAATAGGCATAATTATTATGTATAGAATTATATAGAATGTTCATATTTACTATCATTTAATTCAGTTTTATTTGATGATACTTTAAAAATGGTCCATCAGTGCTATTATAAATGATTCAATGTTCATTTTTCATACCTCAAAATTGAAGGCCAAGATTGGATTAGAAATAATTGTACTTTTACTACCTATTGTCTTCTTATAGTAGGAGTGATGAAAGCATCTTTTGTGACATTTTTACTGGTTATTTTTTTGTCAGTTGGTTTCAAATTGTCATGTTGTCATTTACACATGTCCGCGCTTCTTCACCCTCAGCAGGGTAGTGTATCCTGCTTATTCTGCTTCATTATTATCAGTGGAAAGTAGATGTAGAATCCTATTCTAAATATATTTTTTATGCCAATCTTTTAAAATTAATATTTGAATCCTGGGTCTAGGAAAGCAGATCTACACAAGTTTTTATCATTTAGATAGGATGAAAATCTCGCTTCCATTGATAACTTGAATTGTTCAGCAATGGTAAGAAGGATTCCACTAAAGTCAGAAATACTAGAATTAGATTGGACAGTTTTTGACAGGAATAAACTCAGAAATAAATTTGTAGGCATCATTGATATGGTTGATGTTCTGTGACTTGCTTCTTTGATTTCTTCAAATGGACTCAAGAACTGAATATTTTTTTTTAACAAGTCCACATTGGTAAGTTGTTAAGGTAAGAATCTCATCAACAGCACAGATTACAAGATCTTTTTGTTGTTTTTAATTTTCAACATATAATATGTTGAATTCCACCAATGTGGTCACAGGAGTTTGTTTTCCAAATTAAGCTGATCCTGTATTTCAGTTAAATTGCTTTTTATTATCAATTAGCAAATTAAGTCAGAGACTGTATTTCTGTTAGATGATGTAATCGTTGTCTTCACAGCCTGAGTTACAATGTATGATAGTTATTCTAAATCACATTTCCTAACACTGGCAATCATATTTTCTTCTGAATTCCGCAAGACTAAGAAAACTAGTGAAGATTTTATACTTATCCTGAACATTGTATAATTCTTCACTTATTCTTGCACCTGTGTGTGCACCAGAGCATGGAACAACATTGAACAATACAGAGCTGTGCTTAAAGTCATTTGAAAGCCAATGACCTGTTAAACTCGGAAAGGGAGCATTATCTGTCGTGCCGGTCCAAATGTCTGTAATCCATAAAATGCTGCTAATTTCAGCAAGAGACGGTTCAATTTTTGTTTTACTTTTATAAATATATCGAAAATTATTTTGCAGTGAAGTACTTTTTTGATGGAATGCTGTAATTTGAACAAAGTTTTGCAGTAAGCCTATTAAATTCAATGTCAGTGTTACAGAATATGGGTGAATATCAACAGCAACTATTTCTCTTATCAAATAATGCATGTCTTGTGACCTGTGGTCATTAATATCTCAAACTTTCTTTTTGACCAATATTGATTCTATAGTAGTTTAGTGTTTCGCTGGAGGCTCGTAATTGTTGCCACTTGTTCCTGGAATGTCTTTCCTTGAATATTCTGCAACTTTTTTCTCATCTGCAACTTTTACTGTTTTTGAATGAACCTTTCTAAGATGGTTTAATATATTAATTGCTGCAAAAAGTTTTTGCTGATTTGCAACCCTTTTATGTGATGGCTTGACATAACTTGCATGCAACTATCTTCTTATTCTTGAAATTGGCATAAAAATACTTCCAGCAGAAACTGTTTGTCATAATGGTTGAAGGTTGTTGTCAATATTTAGTTAATTTTGTACGTATTTAAATTATGTCTGACATCTAATTAGTAATTTATCTCAATAAAATATACACTATCTAAACCATAAAAATAAAAATATATATATAATGGTAGCAAGAATCCAAAAATGAGGAACAAGAGTATGACTGATAAATGCTTTATTTTCGGTTCGCATATCGTCACAATTTACTGTACAATTCCTCAACATGAAAACTGAAAGATGAAGTAATGATTTTCTTTGCAAATGATTTAAAGTAAAAAATAATGTTAATTCTATAGGAAGAGAATGAAGGGAAATTTTCCACATGCGTACGTTCATTTGCCTCAAATTCAGTGCAGTTGTAAAAGTCTACATGCTAACAGCGCGTCATGCCTGTTATTTAATAATATGGATTAGACAATGCATATCTCTTTGATAAATTTTCACTGGCAAGTAAAAGAAGGGGTACACTTCATTTCGTTTACAATATAATTTAATTAATATTAGCATAATTTATGACAAAAAAATTTGCTGATAAATTGGCATCAGAAAACCTATTAAGTGACCGATTAATTGGTAATCGGCCGATTATCAAATACTGATTAATCGGCAAATTGCTAATCCGTACATCCCTCGTGAAAATGACATTTAAGAGCAGTCTGAATAATCTAAATACGAAGAAAAGTGTCAGCTTTCTAAAACTATAATTTTTTAATGGAAAATTTGCGACAGAAATTTACTTTAGAAATAATGAGAATATTTAATCAATATAATCAGTTTTTCCTGGTGTTTTTGCAAAAATATTTGACTACATTTGTTTAATATTTAGAGGAGTTCAAGCATCCTGATAAGGGTCTCTTTTCATTGGTCTGCCTTACCTACGTTTGAAATACTATTTTCATCATTAAACGTGCAAAATGAAATTAATCTGACCAAGAACAGAAAAGATAAAGTTTGTGTTCAAATCCTATCAGATCTATACTAATCATTTACACACTAATATTGTTGGATAGATAAAAATTCACCATTCCCTCAGCTCGGAATAAAATAATCTTAAATTAATCGTATGTAATGAATAGTTTACAATAAGTATTGTGTTTCGGCATTAAGTAACCAAAGAATTGCTTTGCTATTAAACAGATAAATCAAACGTTACATAAATAATACATAATACCGGTGACACACACATATGTAGATTCGAGTTATAAAACCATTAAATATAATTAGACATACATTCAGTGTTCATCAGTTAACAGTAACATCCATACAATGATTTTAAAAATAAATAAATAAATCAGTAATAATACATTTACAGGGAATCTTATCTTTTTCTTTATCTTTCTGAAAATCAGAAACTCTCAAAGAAACAAAAATATTAATTCATTTGGACGGTCACCAAGTACCAAATCAATAACTGGAGTCAGAAAAAAATATTCTTTCATTCAGAAAAATATAAGAAATCAAATGAAATAATTAACACTTTAAAAAATTATTTCCTCTGACTTAAAATAAAAAATTTTGGAAATTAGAAAAATAAAAACAAAAAGATCTCCTATATTACATTTTGTTTCTATTTCAAGTTCGGAAAAAGGAGTCCACAGGGGTCCTTATTCAGTTCTTGACAATGCCATATAGTCCTACTAGCATAATATAAGTGTAGAAAATCCTTGTTTTCTTAAGTTCCAAACCCTACTGATGAATTAATTTTCATATGATACTAGCCAAAAGGATAACAAAAGATGTTTTTGTTTTTTTAGTCTAGATTCTGCAAAAGAGCTTAATTTTATTAGTTTTTGTAATCATCCAAAAGACAGCAAATTTTTATGTAATATCAATAGTAATTGTAGAATGTACAATTTGGCCTATTTATAACACATCTATCAACTCTTCATGCTAAATTTAATGCAATTCTAATTAACACTTTTGGAGACTCAAAGTGTTTGTTGCTGCTGTTGTTATTATTATTATTATTATTATGATAATCATCATCAAAACACTCATTAGACCAAGTGTGACTTCTTGCAAAATTCCAGTCTAAGCAAATAAATAATTTTTGAACTAATAAGTATTTATTGTTTTCGGTATTAACAGTAAAAACTGTGAGAGGTGCATAATTATTGATCTGATAGTCATATGTGAAAACACTTAAATATTTACATATATTTTTAACCGAGACATTTTGACACCGACTATTAAAAGGGTTAAAGAGAACATGTCTACTTAGTGATGCCTTTCGTTTTTTAAATCAGAAATTGACAAGCTGTGTTTATCAAAATACAGTTATTAATTATATTTCTTTTTAGGTTTCTTTTTTTTTTTTTCTTTTTAAACACTTTTTAGGCGATTACCTGTGGTCTTAAGAACTTGCCATTCAGACTTGGGGTTAGTAGCAAAAGATTTGCATAACTCTTAATAATATGTTTATAAAGTAGTGAAAAAACAATTAAACCCAAACCTAAGCAGTATAAAATTATGAGGGACTGTTTTTTAATAAACACCGCATGTCAATCTCCGATTTCAAAACCAGAAATTGTTACTAAATAAACTTTTTCTCTTTAATCATTAAAAGGGCAAAAAGGCTGACTTAAAATCTTATTAAATTACTATTCTTTTTTTTTTTTTTTTTTTTACTGGTTGTTCTACTTTGAGTTTGCGTAAGAATTTTTAGGAAATTTGCAATTGTTCGTTATGCAAAAATGAGAAATATGGCAAAGGAAAATTTAGCAAAAGAAAAAGCGTGTCGCAATATGAGAGACTGTATTATAATCAGATGGGATTAGAATTTCTGAATAAAAGGTTATCAGCTGAATAGAGAAATTTAATGGTTATAACAGGGAACTTTGGCAGAAAGGCAGCATTGTGAATAGAGATTGAAATGAGGCTGTGATGGGGAGTATCTAAAACGAAGGAGGATGATGCTGTTTAAGCAGTGGGTCAAGTGTTAGAGATTACCTGTCCCTGCAGGGTTTGTTGATTGCACTGTTAACTTTGTTCAGTGAGACAAAAGCTGAGAGAAACCAAGCAGCACATTCCATGTCTGCGAGCGGTCTGAGCGCCATAATGGACGTTAACGGAGGTTTGTTGGGAAGAACGGTTCAATGAAAATTGGTGCAGGAGAAGAGGAAACTCTGACAATGGTGCCAATCAGAATTCCAGTGAGTAAATAGAATTACTTGTGACTCAAGATTGTTTGTTATCACTTGAGACATGCAACATGCTGAGCGGCTTCAAGTTTTCTTAAGCTGTGACAGAAAGAGAGCAACCACGGGTTTTATTATGTCAGGCACAAAATCTACTGTTTATATTTTCTTATGAATGGGATAATCACATAATAGACACCCCCTACCCGATAGATTGGCGGCATTTGTTTGCTTAATTTATTAACAATCTTCCTTTTTTTTGCTGAAAGAAGCTTAACAATTTTACAAGCATTAATGTACAATTATTTTCATCTAGATAACAAACCATTGAAATAAAGCAAAGTTGATTTTGAATTAAGAATCAGATTTAATATTTACATACAATGTTAATATATCTACTAATATAATACTTATTGTGTGTCTGTTTTTTTTTTTTTTTTAATTATATTTTATATCATAACCTTGAAAAAATTACATCATGGGGTATGAAAAAGTGTAGCATTTCACATTTGTTAACATTGAAATGATATGCAAGAGAAAAAGAAACAGTTTTTTTTTTTTGTGTGTGTGTGTTACTTTATTTCCGGGTGGGGCACTTCAAGGGATAACTTCTATATAGTTTGATTGTTTCATGGCATATCAACACTTTCGGGGGGTCATTTAATGCCGAATCCAATAATTTTAGAAAAAGGTTTTATGTTTCAAGTCGGTTATATCTTCAAATTTTTATTTATGGTGTTTGATTCGGTTGCTTTGTTTTACAGCCTTTTCGATGCCAAATCCAGTAATTTGGGAAAAAGCTTTTATGAAGTTCTATGTAGCTTTAAATATTTATTTAAGGTGTTTGGTTTGCTTTCTTTTTGTATATGAAAATTGTTGATTTTGTTTTTAACTTTGTAAAAAAAATAATTCAGTTTTGAAAAAAAAAAAAAAAAAAAAAAAAAAAATCAAAACAAAAACAAAACAATAACATCAATGTTTGGTATATTTAAAGTCAGGAGGCCAGTATCTTCAGATAGCCTGTCTGGTGACACCAGATAGAAGATAACTTATGTTCAAGTATATGGAAAGTAATTAACCAAATTAAAATTTTATTCACAATAGTATTGGTATCCTGGTGTTGTCTGGGAAAATTGAGAAAACCAAGAATTGTAATCCCTAGAAGTAAAAATTGAAAAAAAAAAAATAAAATAAAAAAAAAAATAACAAAAACAAAAAAATCGATTCTTTTCACCCTAAATGCTAAGACTGTATCAACAATAAAAAAAAGGGAGCATTCATGCAGAATACAGACCATGCTGAAATAATATCATTATTATTAAGAATTCCTAACATGGCAAGGGGGGGTGGAGCGTTTTGTAACTATTCTGTACTTTTACTCCACAATTTAATAAACAAAAGATAAAAATTAAATTTAACTAAAATATTCTACTAAAAAATAGCACTGTCAATATACTGAATAAGTACCAAAAATATTTGTAAAAACTGCTTATTTTCTATCCATAATCCCAGTCACGATATAAGAAAACAGTAATAACAAAATGAATTAATGAGATGTCCTGTTGCAAATGAATATGAAAATAAGTTTTCCTAAGTACGATGGCCATACTCAAGAGATAATGAAGCTGAAGTTCTATTTTGCATATAAATTCAGAGTTTTAATATCACTCTCAGCGCACTTAACTGCTGAACTTTATAGAGATGTATTTTTTTTATTCCGATTATATTAAAATTAGATTACATTGTAGTTCGGCATTTAAAAGAACAAATATTAATATATCTATATATCTATAAAAGTGAATGTGTCTGTCTGTGTGTACATTTCCTTATGTAATAACTGTCAATTTTAAGTCTACAGACTCGAAATTTGATATACAGGGTACTAAGATTTGGGAAAATTTTTGTGATCGGTTTTCGGACAGAAATTTGGCTGTTAAGGGGTCAAAGTTCAACGATTTGACCTTTAAGAACTCTACCAAACTCCTCCGACAATTTTGGGTCTAAACACTTGAAATTTTAGATATAACTTGATTTGAGCGCAAAACAATAAATGTTAAGGGGTCATAATAGGGGTCAAATTTTTTTTAAAAATTGACCTCTGCAGTCTCTACCAAATTACTCAGACGATTTCTGGTTTAAACATTTGAAATTTTACATAAAGGGTATTCAGAGATAGGGCAAGCTTTTTAATCGGTTTGGGTCAAAAACTTTTAGTTACCAATATATAAATATGCATGCTTGCATGTCTGCCTAAAACTTTCGATAAAGGCGACGGATTTTACGAAGATCAGTATCGTTTTGAAGTTTACCTTTCAAACGACAAATATCGAAAAATTGGCTAAAAACATTAATATCTTCACCTTCATCTGGGCACTTTTCTACAGGGGGGGGTCACTTTTTTCGCCAATATTTTTGAAAGTCATCCTCTCCTTTTGATTGTCTAGCCTTAATTTAAACACAAGTCATTTCCGGTTTGGCAGTGGTCGTAACAGCAAAGACGTCAGTTTTTTTTCCATGTTCTTTTCCACCTTTGGGGTACGGGTTCGAGCCTGCCTTCCTACTACTACTTTTTTTTGTTTTTGTTTTTTTATTTTGCTCAACATACACATCCAAACACCCGAGCTGAAATGCCAGTATTTAATATAGTAAAAATGCTAGTAAGAAAAATGATATTGTCCAAAAAATAATGATAATGATTTTTATCAGAAAATACATCTTTCTTTTTTAATAGTAAATAAACACAGTAATAGAACTACGTATTTCAATTAGAATTACTTTATATTTTTTATTTAATTATTGAACGATTATCATACACATCTAATGTAATAAAAAATAAACAATGATAAACACATTATATTTATATTTTGTCGGTAACATCAAGTATTTTTCTCTCTCACTTTTTTTTTTTTTTTTTTTTAATTCATCTTATTTCCCCAAACTTGATTGGTGGTTTGCAAAAAGTAACAATTCATTAATAAATATTTTTTCTACATATGTGATCGAGTTGCAAGATTTGATCGTCTTGCCTAGATTGAATGATAAATTTGAATATGGAAAACTGTAAAATTTAACACACACACATAAATTAGAAGTTTAATTGGCATAATATATTTTTATAACTTACTACCGAATTCTAATCACGTATTGCGCATTGTTGAAGTTAATACCAAAAATCTATACATAGTGTAGATTTTTATTATAATATGTGTATACGTGAAATACTACTACTACTACTAATACTAATAATAATAATAATAATGATACTAATAATAATAATAATAATACTAATACTAATAATACTAATACTACTACTACTAATAATAATACTAATAATAATACTAATAATAATAATAATATATGCATGTGTATGCGTGTACAAGGTTAGTGGGAGAGAACTCCAGCAGTGTGTTCCATTATTAAGAAAAAAAAAAAAAAGCTAAAAAATAATCGTGTAATATTTAATGTAGGTATTATAGACAAAAACAATGTCGGTACCACCTCTTTCAAGTCCAATCAATGGGAATCTATAATTGTTCTTCCTTATCAGACACTTTTCAGCCTCCATTTATGTCTGCCTCCTCAAAAATGACAGTTCGCACGTTGTGTAACTTAGACAATATTTCAATCCTTTGCTTCATTTTCATTTTTAGTGTGATAATTCTTGGACTAATTAGGCCTTTTCATCCACAACTTCTACCAATACTTACGTAGGGGGTAAAAAAAAAGTTTGATATTTTCTTTGATTTATGAATTTAGATCAAGGTCATGCTGACCTTCTCTTCATCTCCAGCCTTCGAAAATTAAAAACTAAAATTTAACCCCCTGCCTGCTGAAAAAAGAAAAGGGAAAGAATTGAATTGGAATTTAACAATTGGAATCAATAGTCTATGATAAATCACGAAAATACACTCAGCAATATGTAAAAATAAAGTCCCGGAAATACACTGAGCAATATGTAAAAATAAAGTCCCGGAAATACACTGAGCAATATGTAAAAATAAAGTCCCGGAAATACACTGAGCAATATGTAAAAATAAAAAAAATAAATAAGTGTCAAGCTTATTTTTCTGTTTAAAAATTTGTACAATGTAGTTAAGAGTAATGCTTGAAGTAGAGAATTCAATTTTTTAGTTAGTCTGATTATAAAAGATGTGTATGTAAACAATGAATAATGTATGTCGGATGGCAATGCACAGTATTGTACACATAATAAATCACTCTTGTGTTCACATCATGGTTTGCAACACAAAAGATTGAGAACATTCGCAAGTCAGAGTTGCATCATATACATTGATTCATTAACTTTCTCATAATGCCAAATCCAGTCTTAATGAAAAAGGTTTATCTTTATATATTCAAATATTTATTAATCATGTTAAGTATATGAAACCTTATGGCTATACTCCTTATTACAATTTTTATCAAAATCTATTACATGATTTTGATTTACGAAAATGTCTAAAATTTAAAGATTTAAGTTTAAAGAGTCTAAAGAAATTTTGTTTAATGTGTATCTAATGAATATAGATACAATTTGATGCAAATCTGAAATATTTAAATTTTCAAATAAGCGTGTGTACCATTATTACATTCCAACAACCTTTTGAAATACTCAACAGAAACTGGAATCTGTGGAATATTTATAAATTGAGGTCTAATACCTGAATTAGATTCCAAGATAATGGCATAATGGTATAATACTTTTATTAATAGAATATAATGTTACTCGCAGTTCTTGTGGAAATTACGCACAATGAAAAATATACTTAATCAACAGATATGTTTTGATAGCTGATATTTTTATGGATAGCGCACAAAATAAAATAGTTTTTTGGACAGAAAAACTAATAACACACAGTAAATATGAGTTTATTAACATTTCTATGAATATAGTATCCATTGTATTTTAAATATAGAACTGACCTAAATGAAATAAATTAATAAGTACTAATACATACTCACATAGAAATATTGTGCTATGTAGATCAATACAAATAATAAAATCACATTGTAAGAGACAATATTTAATTTACTCCTTCAATCCAGCACCTCTTGGCAGATAATGTTCTTTTTTCCCTTCATTTCTTCCAAGCATTTTTTTTAATATGTTTCGCTGACTTACGGAACTAGTGTTGACTATGCTTCACCACACCATCTTTGTCCTTGTTTCACCATGTAGGCTCTTGATTTCTTGCAGACATTTTATACTTGGCCAGGCTCCCACCTATTGGTGCTCTGGTCTTGTATGAGAATCTGCTGTTCTTTGTATAATGGAGATAGTTCTCTAGCAGTCCTGCCATGTTGAGTTTTCTGTGATTTCTGCCTTACATTCAGCCGACTGATGAAATCGTATCGACTTTGGCCTCTGTTGTTTGTGTGCATAGCAATGTGCCATTTACTCTTCTGTTGAAGAGTAGTTCAGCAGGGCTAAGCAGTTTCTGCTAAATTGGTATTGTTCTGAGCATTAGCAAAGCCAGTTCGGTATCTAGACATGCTTGCAAACTACTATTTGCTCTTGTTGATATTGTCAGATTGAACAGAAATCTGTATGTGCTGTAACTTTCTTTATTTCACCACTGTTAAGCTTCTGTTGGAGTTTATCTTGTCTGTTAATAGGAAACTTTCATGGTGGGTCGATGTATGGTATCACATCCTATTTTTAAATAAAATTTCACTGTCTCTGGAACGTTACCAATTCTGTTAAATTGTTCTGTGAATAACCTGGTCATCGACACTGTTGATTGTTGCTGTGTCTAGTGTTTGTTTACTGGGCTTTATTCGTCTGTGTTATTGTACAATGCATTGTGACAGTTCCTAGATCTTGACTTGACCTAAGTCCCATGATGGCTGGTCCACGTACATCCAGAATGTAGAACCTGGTTGGCCGGCAAAGATTGCATGTATCCCTTCAGTTTATCTGGATGTCCACGACTGCACATGCTTCATCTCTATATCGTTTCTCTTCACTTAGAGTTAAAGACAAAACTATAATTGATTCAAATGATATGGTATTGAATTCTGTGTTAGACTTTTGGACATGCCCACTCCTCAGTTTCCTGAGCTTTGTTTTATTGTAAACTAGCAGAGGTACCTGGCATTGCCCGGGTCTATGTAGGTGGTGTAGTAAGGAACCTTCGAGGGGGGGCATACATAAAATGTGCACACACTAACACACATTTTGTCTTTTATATATATATATATATATAGATTATTTTGGAAGGGGAGGGTCAGGCTGGTCTATAGACTGTTTTTCTTTGAATACCCTGAAGTGATGCACATATTCTTCCACACGCGTAGCATTTAAATCCACTTGTTGGACACTTGTCTTTCAGTTTTCGAGAGTGCTTACCTCCGCAGTTTAGACAGAATGTTTTGATGGTGTTCATCTTTAGTGTGGTGTTGTCAGTGCTTATGTTAATGGGTTTAAATTCCTGTATGCCTTTTTCTGTTGCTTCATAGCATTATCCAAAAGTTCTTTCTGGAAGCCTTGGTAAATACAATAATTTGTTCGAGAATTCTTTTGTTCATTTTGTCAGCACTGAAATCACATTTCTGAGCTTGCTGTTACAAATTCGTCAATGGTTTCTGATAGAAGAAATGCAACCCTGAAATTCTGATGTGAATTCATCTGTTCCTCAAAGCTTGACCAAATATACTTGTGATTTACCTTTTCTTCCCAGTTAGTGCCCACAAGTTATATCTCTAAATGCCCTCATCATCCAAACCATTGAAGACATAGGGTTCTTTCTTCGCATTCTTTACAGGTTTAATAATGAAGAATATATCCATTTTCTGTTTAAAAAGATGAAATGTTTTGAGTAAATTATAGCTAACTCATTTCAATATGTGCATAATATGGTGAGCCTCTCTCGACATGCGAGTTGATTATCGTATAATTAAGTAGTTGTACATTTACTGCCTCTTGAGCTAAAAGAGTCTTCTGATGAAATGGTGTTACTTACATGAAAGAGATTCCTGCTGAAATCTAATACAATAGCTATTGTTAAAATTTTACAAAAATTGAAGGTATCTGAATTTTTACAACCAGCTTCCACCTGTTTTTTTTTTTAACCCCTTTGAATTAAACTAGATTATCAAATATAACCCATTTTACACCCTCTTTAGTCTAGCAGGTGTACATACAAATACATAAGTATCTCCATATACCCTAGTAAAAATATGCATCCAGTCATATTTTTGCTAGCCTAGGATCATAATATGGTGAATGAACATATACTACACTGACCTCCAAAGAAGAAGATAATGACAGAGGGTTGTATCATGGAAAACACTTATATCAACCAAGAAAAAAAAAAAAAAAAAAAAAGAGGAGTTATTGCCTTGTAAGATGATATCATAACAGAATAGCTATTACACTAAGCTCCCCACCCACCCCGAACAAAAAATGATAATCATGAGAAACGAATTTACTATGCTGTCCCTTAAAAAGAAGCGGTAATACCTGAGAGGATCGACCCATAAAAGTATATCATGGCAACAAAACAAACACTACATTACTCTTTCCTCCAGAGATGGATCCGCATACCTTTAAAAAAGGAGGAGGTAATTTCTGAGAAGACAGTATTTTTTATGGAAATCGCTACAGACAAGGCATGAAGGCACTTGATGTAAGGAGCTTAAAAAAAAAGAAGAAAAATAGTACCTTAAGGTCAACGATAAGTGTTAAATGGAATAAATTCTGACTAAAAAAAAAAAAAAAAAAAAAAAGCAATTTTCCCCCATTTGTCAGAAATATCGCTCCTGGAATGTGAGGACTAAAGGAAAAAATAAGGGAAACAAGAGTTACATGGCTGCCGAAAGTAAACCCAAGATCTACTTTCTATTCTCCTTAAAGAGTAAAAAGTGGATATATCTCTATTATCATAACAGAACCGATACTACACTATCAAACTCCATTAAAAGATAATACAAGGGAAAAAAATTATTTTTCATTCATTTAAAAATACCTAGCCATAAAACATTAATTTTATGGTTCATTGACCCTTTGACTAGCATTAAAGTTTAGTATTTGTTCTCAGCATCCCAATGACATCAGATATGATGGTTGTTAAAAGGGATTAATCCCTTTAAATTAGCATATTTGATATGGCTGTTTTTTTTTTTTTGAAGAAAAAAGAATAAAAATGGTGAAAATATCTCTCAAATGTTGAAATCTGGAAGGTTTTCAATCTTTTCCTCAAAGTTCATAAATTAATGTTCGTAGAAACAGAAATATGTTGTTAATGATTGTATTGCTATTCCCTTCCAGCCACAATGATGGTGACAGAATTACAACACATCACAACTAGACATGCCATAACATCAACTCCATTTTGCAAGACCATTTGTTCAAACAAGATGCAATTCTGTCAATCTTACAAAGGAGCATAAGTAAAGGAGGGCCAAAAACTCAAAGGACGATCGATTGCAACTAGTGTAAAAGTATATAAAATTAAATTTAAATCAAGGGAGTTCTATGCGGAAAAATGTAATAGTTTCTATTTATTATTCACGTACACTATTTTTATATTAAAAACATTTTTTTTGCTTTACCACTATCTTATAAAAAAACAAAAACAAAAAAAAACTTGTATTGTTATGAGGTAAGCTGATATACCATTTTTAGAAATAATGGACTTACCCTGAAACTACAAATATATATTATATATTTTGACATATAAGACATTTAAAGTTAAAAAATCATCTTTAAAAAACAATATTTTATAAGATATTGGGTGTTGCAATCTCTAGCATAGGCTCAACAAACATGGTTTCGTGATTTAGAAGTCGTCTTATACAACTGATATATGATAAATTTATTAAAACTTGTTCCAATTTTGTACCTCGACTTCTGATGGTCGCCTTATATGCCGAAATATATGGTAGTTACATCTAGCACCTTATTGGGTGGCAATTTGTGGCAGTTATGTCCTCTAGAATTATGACGTGTATTTCTGTAACATACTTTGCTAATACATTTTTTGTTAACTATACTACTGAGTTTGTTTAGATTATTATTGGCCTGCAAAGCTACAATACTGGCAACGAGGGATTGGAAATTTCTACCGCTACAAACATGTACAAATTTATGATTTTTAATAATGTATGCTTGTAATCCACACATAAAAATTCACCAATAAACAAAACATTTTAAGTAATACCTTGAACTATATACATATATATATATAGTTAATTAAGTTGAAGTATAGTTAACATGAACTAAAAACCAATTTTTTTTTTCAAAAGTGCTGAATATGTGCATAAAGCTTTTAAATAAAATTATATCACATTTTAAGGAGTCTAAATGGATCAATCAACATTTCGATGTCGTCATCAGAAATTAAAATATACATATTATGCACACACACACACAAGCCAAAAATATGCTTGCTCTAGTCGCATATTTTTGCTAGTATATATGACAACTAATGAACGTATACTACACTGCTTCTCCAAGTTCTCATGACAATGAAACAAATAGAACATCTCCCTCTCCAATCGAACATTGAAAGATGATACATTAGTCTGAAATAGTAAACTGGATTGAGTATTTAAAATAGTAATTGTATTGTTTCGGCTTCCGACAGATACTAAATCTCCATCAGTAAATTTATTTACAATGTTTATTTATTAGGAGCAGAATAAGAAAACATGTTTTTAACTATGACACTTAGATTTAAGAGAAATATATTGTCTAATTGCCAATAAAATTCTGAAACCTTTGAACCCTATGATTTTTTTTAAATCCTGGCATTAGTAGGCATGTCAAAAATATAAGGAAATAGATAATAGAAAAGATCTTTTTTTTTTATATATAAGAACAATTTTCTTTTTTTTTTTTGAATTGAGAGAAAAATGACATAAAAAAAAAAGTTTCTGCCTGCAGAAACGACAACAGAATGGATTGATGAGGGGGTGAGAAAAGGGGAAGACGAGAGAGAGAGAGAGAGAGAGAGAGAGAGAGAGAGGGAAGGGAGGGAATAGAATATGAGTATAGAATAAAGATAAGAACGATATGACATGTGTACCCTGTCGCAATATCCAACGTTTAAAGCTAGTGAACAATACAAACAATACAAACACTTGTCAGTATTGGACAAATGAGTGAGTGAAGCATTGGGAGGGGAAGGGGTGTTACATCCTTTGTTGTTTGGTGATCATCTCAACTGCATGGGAACATCGAGGCCTGGTTCCCTGGCATCATGCTACATTCCAGGGTCACTATATGACAGCTCTGCGAATGAAAGCATATCAAACTCATTCCATCAACTTGGGTAAACATTAAACAAGTATACTGACACCACAGTATTGGGCCCATAAGTGAACATCAAACAGGGAAAAGTGCTTTGTTTTGGGGGTGTTCCGTTACCGTTTTGCTTTTGATGTGATGGTTGTTGAACTTTGGTTTGGAGCAAGAAGAAAGACAAGAAAGATTCATTGCTTTTCAACTATTTAAGTGTTGTTCGTTCAGTTTCTGTTTTTTTCTCTTTATTTTTAATCCAGATATGAGGGTGTGCGTTTCCCTGTCAGGTAGAATGCCTTTTTTATTTTTTATTTTGTCGGCTATTGTTTTTCTAAATGTCTGCAAATCAAGTTCAAAATAAGATGCAGGTGCAGCTTTTTGGAATGTCTGTCAAATCATATTATTATCAATAAGACAGAGATGCTGGGTTCCGCTTCAAGGTTAGAAATACATAAATGGCTGAGAGGCTTCAAGTTGAATTGTATGAATAAGATATAGAAAAGCTAATTGCCTTAAAATCATCAGGAAAAAGAATTACTATTATTATTTTTTTTTTTTAATGTAAACCTCTACTTAAATTTAGTTTTTTTTTTTTTTTACATTTAGTCATTTTGGTAAAAGTTTTCATATTTCAACCTTTTAATATCTTAAAATATTTGTTTGGGAAGCATATATTTTGTAAAATAGTCTGCAATTAATTTAACCTATAGAACCTGGACATCTATTACAGCTCTAGATCAAAATGTTAACGCCACACTCTCCAAAACCCCAGAGTTTTTGGGGATGGGTGGGGTGGGGGTCTTTTGTTTTTAATATTAATAATTGATACTATTATTAATACTAATATTTAATGATAATAATTCACCCCAAAGAAAGCATATTGCCCAGTCCAGGGAAAAGGATACAAACAGGAAATTCCAAAGACCTCAAAGAAAGCATGTCGACCCTTCAGATATTAAAGGTTACATTTTAAGAGGTACCTGTAGTGAGGAGTCATGTAACAATATGTTTGTCCATATTACATTTAAATTTATGTGTGTTAGTACAGTCGAGGAAACAAGGATCAAACAGGAAATTCCAAAGGCAAGTATTCAGAGAAAAACGTTTTCTGGCATCTGAGAACTGCCACAATGAAGGGATAGGATTTTGCTGCTTGTTAGGTTGGTCAAGGGTATTTATATTATGTGGACACAAGTGACGAAGTAGGTTTATTGGAACACATTCTGTAGAAGTACTTGTAAAAAAAGCATAGAGATGAAACATTGCAGCAAAAGAACAGAGGCTGGAGATACTGCTTAACTTCATACCCAAAACTAAGTTTGGAAGGTGTCTAATTTCTCAACTATACTTGAATTATGCCTAAGAATTTGTTGCATTGACCAAATGTTTATTCCAAGCAGATAACAAATTCGTCATTTTATTTTTAGGAATTTAAAAAAAAAATTGCAAAAGTGCAGCTGCAACGCGATTATGTTGATGATAGAAAACCCCTGCAGGAGACGATTCTCAAGATTCAGAAATGGGGAGGACAGTTGCCAGGATGAAATTAGCCCAGAAAATTCGATTCGGATAAATCTAAAGTTATTGTAAATGCAAACCTAACTGTAACAGTTGATGAATCAAGCATAAATTATAATAAGACATACCACCATCCATTCCTCAAAGGTTTAATAAATTATGAAACGTTGGAAAATAGAGTGTGTAATTCTTCATCATTTTTAATCTTGATAATGCTAGACCTCACACAACACAACAATGAGTCTGAGAAGAATTAAACTAGGAAACTTTATCTCTTTGTAAACATGTGTAAGGCAACATGTTTAGTGGGTGCATGGTTAGAATGCATGTGGACAACAGATCTGTAATGGGAGAAATATTTAGCTAATAGAAAAGAAATCAACCAAGAAATAGGTAGGCATCTTAAAATAATAACGTCTTCTTGGATTCAAGGTTCATTTTTGGTAATGATTAATTATTTTTTAACCAAATTAATTGATTGAAATTACTTGAATTTAGATTTTCTAGCATAGTGTTTTTTTTTAATGTTATTTATTTTCTGTATTATTGCTTTATTTCTATTGTTTATTTATTTTTGTTTTTGGAATTGTTGGTTTGGAGGTGGCTAAATAGGAAATTATTTCACATGTGCATTCTGATCAGTTTAATGAATTGTTTTCTATTAAAGTATGTAATTATCACACTTTTATCTTCTAAGCACAGTTTAGTGTTTTCGAATGCTACAAATAGGCGAGATTGTCTTGTTTTTCAATGTAATTTTTTGTGTAATGTCTGAATTTTAAAGTTGCTATATGTACGTAGGCATCGTTATAATTTATTGATGTAATTTCTTAATCAGCGTGTAGCTATACACCTTTTTTATTTTTATATACCGTAGCTCTGGATTAACGTATAAGAAAAAGATTTTAAAATATATACAAATTCTGATATATGTGTATAAACATCTCTGTGAATATACATACATTTATGTCAAGCCCTTTAAGAACTAGGTACTTATTATCGAGCACCAAGTTGAAAAGTCAGTCCCTTAAGCTCACATGTGCAGATCATGATGTTATAATCATAAGATTACTCTCGACGGTTTTGACATTTACGCTTTATATAAATGTTAGTTTCAACTGCATTTCTTGTGGTTAATGTTGGCCGTGCTGTTTGTTTTTTGCTAATGGAGTCAGAGATAACTTTCTGGTGTGGTTTAAATTTCTCGACTATATAAAATTTAAGGCACATGAATATGGATTCTATATTCTGTCTGTTTGATTGTTTATGGATGTCTAGAGTTTTGAAGATCTGAAGATAACTCACTAAAAGATAAATTCAGAAATTACACTATCCAGGATATTTGGATAAGTACATTTCATTTTAACGAAGGCAGATAATAATAATATTATAGGGTCTGTGTTCACATCAGACATGCACAATAAAGAAATAAACAAATAAATAATAAATAAAATCAATAAAAACATTTTTTAAATGGCTTTATTTTATTTCTATAATCTGCAAATTATAAAATTAAATACAAATACAAATGCTTATAATGAATTCTTTGTTTGCTAAGCATATGATTATCACTATTTTATTTTATAAGCAGAGTTCATTTTCGAATATTAGAAATGAGTGATACAAATTCTAGACATCTATAATATAACGTTATATATATATATATATATATATATATATATATATATATATATATATATATATATATATATATATAAAGGCTCATGAAAATATATTCTAGTTCCAGTCTGATTGTTCATGGGTATCTAGAGGTTTGGAGATACATCACCAAAATATGCATATTCTGGGATTAGATTACCAAGATATTTGGAGAAGTATATTTCAATGTGATCAAAGGAGGGCGGGGGATAATATCATAGCGTCTGTGTTCGTATCAGACATGAACAATAAAGAAATGAGTTCATTTTAATTTTTTAATTTTAAAGTTTTAAATGAAATACAAATGAAATAATGAATTATTTTGTACAAAGTATGTTATCACTATTTTATGTTCTAAGCAGTTTATTGCTTTCAGATGTTAAAAATGGACGAGATTTTTAATGTAATTTTTTGTGTATGGTTTAAAATTTAAAGATGCCATATGGACCTAGACAGCGTTGTGGTACACTGAAATAATTTCTTATAAAATGGGCTTTTGTGTGCATGGCTTCTTTGTTTCCATTCCATATGCCTTTAATATATACCAGCTACATATAACACACACTTAAGCTACACAACATGCAGACATTAAATCATGTTACGCCTGCATCAGACTATTGCCATATAATTAAAAACAGTTTAGGTGCATTTTATTTAATGAGTAAACAATTGCAGTAAACAATAAAAAAGTATAAAATAACTTTCACATAATATTGCCTCGAAAGTTAATGTGAAATTAATTGCTTGTTATCCAATTAAACACAAGAATGGCGTGCTTCATTGGAGTCCATTTTATTTTCATCAACACAGATCTCAACTTGTTAGATTGGAGATATGTAACTACTCCTTTTACATATAACTGAATTAAACTAAATATATCCCAGATTACAACCTATTACGTCTAACAGCTGTGTTTGAAAACTCAATGATAGGTTAATTAGTTTAGGAGAGAATCCTGTACATACAAATGTATAAATATGTACATTTACCTAATTTTATATCAATAAGGATATATGGATCTTGATTGGGTGCAATCCGAAAACAGTAATTTTTTTGTACATTTTAAATTATATCTAGTGATTATTTTAATGTAATATGTTTTCTTAGATATCTCGTATTTCTGTAGCTCTCTAATGTATTCTTTTTTTCAGCAAGTTAACTATAATGGTAGCTTCCTCCAGTCTTGACAGACTATAAATACACACTGTAAGGGTGGCTGTGCATGGAATTTTTGTGACAAGAATTCCACAATCTCCAACCACTTTCCTGAGTTGGCGTTGTTAAATACCAGTGACAAAACAAATGCTGAAATAAGCGGAGAACTCATATAGCGCCTAGAATTCCCAAATGGTCACCCATCTGGTACTAACCAGGTTCAACATTGCTTAACTTTGGTGATCTGATTAGAACCGGTGTGTCACCATGATTATGGCATACATTATAATGCAGCTATCCAAACTGCTCTTCATTGTGACTAGGCAGAGCTGTGCTTCAAGTTGAAAATAAAATGCTGCTGTTGTTTTTTCAACAGTCCAAACCTTTATTCACAGAGCCATCTTCATAGAAGATGAAGAGAAATGTTACCATTTGTATAAATAATATCAGTGCATGTTCTATATGTTTTGTTTTTGAATTTCATCAAGAGCTTTGCATTATTGATAATAGTTACTGGTTATTTTACTTGCAACAATGCTCATCCCACAAAAAAAACAAAACAAAAAAACAAAACAAATATTAAGAATAGAAAGTAAGATATAAACTGGATTTGGTCTACAAATCCTGTATGATATTGTTAGTTCTTTTTTTTTTTTCTTTTTACAGAAATTGTTACTATATAACAAATACATACATTACATGCATGTACATGTATATATAGCAATCTCCTAAGACTGTTTCAGAGCTCTCCACTGTAGCCAGAGCGCGATTCAAGTTGGATAAAAATTTAAATGTTCTGACCAGTGGAAATAAGCCTCAACTAAAAAAAAATTCAATGTTCATCTAAATACGGTTAACTAGCTAAGAGTGCTGTTATTTTTTTACCAAAAGATTTGCACAATTGCTAATAGTAGGTAGCTTATAATTTCACTCGCACATACACACACACACACACACACACACGTGTGTGTGCGTGTGTGAGTCTGTTGTGTTTTTAAGATAATGCTTACTAACAAGTAGAGTTATGTTAAATAGTCTTATTTTCATGAACAGCTTTGCATTATTGCAAATATAATTCGATATATATATATATATATATATCAAAACATTAATTAAAATTTCAAATATTCAAATCAAATAAATATAACACGTTTTCTATATTAACAAACGTTTCAGAGATTATAGCTTTTTTTCCTTATCAAAATTACATATTTGTAAAATTTACAAGAGATAAAGAATTCTCCCCAATAGGAAATTTTACATAAATTAAATTTTGATGAGGAAAAAAGCAGTAATCTCTGAAACGTGTGCACATAGGGACTTGATTTGAATATTTGGAAATCTATTTAATGTTTTGAATATAATGAATTATACGTTATATATATATATGGATGAATAAAAAATCAAAACGGAAAATAAATAAATGCTTATATCCTGTGTGCATTTATTTCCTATTTGTTGACATGTAGGAATACAAATTATATATATATATATATATATATATATATATATAGGTCCTCCACATACAAACTGTTTTGCTGTATCGCAGCTCATCAGAGCAGCTAGACTACCACCCATCCTTAGCCAGAGATCGAAACCGGATGTACACATATGAAAGAACCGTTAGAAAACAACCTCCAGTCCATAGTGGAGTGAAGTCTTAGATAGATGGTAACATTTAATGCTACTTTGCTAAGCTGCTTAACGGTCACCAATAAAATACCACTCCTTCACTGCAGAGGTCCTTAAATGTCAGAAAATCTTCTACTCTGATAGCTTCTTTTCTTGGACTGCTAGACTTTGGAATTCCCTCCATGTTTCTTGTTTCCCTGACTGTACTGACATGCAAAAGTTTAAATGTAATGTAAACGTTAATTTCATCTAAACATGGCCCCAAATAGTAGCCCCTTATGCCTAAGTGGCAATATACCTTGTTTGGGGTGGACAATAGTTAAAAAAGAAAAAAGGATGGATTTCAGAAAAAAAATGTATAAATAAAGACCTACCCAGAGATATTATGTTTCTGAATTTTGAGATGAGGATTATTCATATTATTTGGATTCTTTGGACTACTGTTCTCATCTTGAGTGTCATTTGCACAATATTTCCACAAGGACCTGTGGAACAATGGTTAGAGTACTTGAAAAAATTCAATTGTTAAGTTGATATTCTTCTGAAGGTTGAAGGTTTAATCCTCAGTGTGGGCAACTGACTCTATCCAGTCATGGCTAACAAAACAAGAACATGCTATTCCCCATAGAGTTGATAAAGGGTTCTCTTCGTGCAGATTACCGAATTCAACAGAAGCATTCCCGAGTTGACAAGACAGACCTTAAAGAAGTTCAGAGGGTACATCGACCGAAATGTTGTCAAAATGATACTCAAAAGGAGAACATTAGTCTGAAGAATTCAAATAATGCAACTAGCCACAGATATTTTAGAAGTCAATTTCTAAAAGCCATCAAAGGCATGCCAGCATCAAATGATGATGAAAAACATAAATTTATGAATACCTTTTTAATCAGTGATAAATTAAAAAAGCAAAATTGGCGAAGGCCAAATGTTAAATATTTCCAGTAGATAAGACTTTATGACAAAGTATAAGAACAAAAATGATCTTGCCAATTATCTGGTTTTCTGTTGTCGGTGGGAGAGGGGATGAGGAGGTAGACTGAAAATAAATGAGGGCAGGATTGGTTCAACTAAAGAACATCCGTTAATATCTACAAGTAGATAAAAGAGTTCTAACGCTTTGACAAGATTTTAAGTACTTTGTGACGTCAATAACTTGAGCCATGAGAGCATATTGGCCAACTTAGTGCAGAACTTAATCTTGCTGAGAGGTCAACGTGTGTTAGAGGTCATTGTCACAACTAAAGGATGGAAAATAATATTTTATCTCCCATGTCAAAAGCAGCATTGTTTTAAGGACATCTTTTAATCAGTCTGTTAAAAAAAAAATATATATATATATATATATATATATATATATATATATATATATATATATATATATATATATATATATAACTAGCAGGAATAGCCGCTGTTGCACGTATTGAAAGAGGATCATTACTATGTACTTTTTCATTATGCTTGTATTTCCTTCTTTCTTTTACTCCCCCGCCCTCCATCCATTTCACCCCTAAATATAGTTGGAAGAAGTTGAACTATTGGAAAACTCTCTGAATTAGTGTCTTATTCTTATGGCTTAAATTTTTTTAAAAAGAAAATATATTTCAAGTCTTAAGGAGGTTCATAGCCCCTATGAAGGATGCACTTCAAAAATTTGGAAATATTTCCATTGTCTTCCCCGATAAATTTTACATAATAATATACTCTTAGATTTTATGTAGATTATCTAACCTTTCTTTCTATAATAGACACCAAAATATTACACATAAGCATTAGGTTTTATATAGAGTTTACAATAGGAGAAAATCTCAGTGCTCTGTACAAAAGTTTAGATTGAATAGTTGATAATTTGGTACTGGTACAGCTTTTGAACCAGACAAAAATCCTTTTTTTTTTTTTTTTACCATAACCTAACCCAGCGTTTTTGAACCGTAGGCTCCTAGCCCCCTAAAAGAGCCACGGGCCTTCGATCAGTCAGCCATAAGAGGACGCCAGAAAAAATGTAGTTCAAATGTAGAAACTTGTATAAGGTGACAAGACTTCAGCTATGAAAAAAGTCATTTTGATACAGAGTGGAATCTCTAGATACAAAATTAATTGATATTCTTTCATATCTTGAAACGCGTTTTACACACAAATCGCCTAATACATTTCAAGTTCTTTGAAAACACTTTAGATTTAATAATAAGGGTAACACAAGATAAATAAACAACTAAAAAAATCTGTATTATCTATAATTAAGGTTAGTTTTATATTTTGCAAAGCGTTCTGTATTTTTTTAAAATTTTAGTTTCTAAAATAAAGCAAAATTACAACAAATATGGTTATTTTATTAAGACTAAAAGAATAACCATATTTCAACAACGTGCATATTTTTCAGACTTATCTTTCTTTAGTTATAAAGATTGGAGTGTCTTTTTTTTCTCCTTTTTTTTACATGGGAGTCGCCATTTATCAAGGCCCGGAGGCCACTGGAGGATAAGAGATTGTTGAGTGTACAGTAGTCAATGGGATAATGTAGTAATCGTTAGTTGTGGAAATTTGGTAAATTAGATTACTTAAGGGGGACGGTTCATCAAGAATTTGTTTACATTAGACTTGAAGACTACCAAATTGTAGTTAGCTGAAAAACAGGCAAACGGAAAAGAGGCGTGCTGTTCTAAGAAAGAAGCTTTGTTCATGGAATCTACGTTTTGGTTTAGGCACAGATAAAGAGTAGGGAAAATTATTGACAGTGGTTTCAGATAGACGAGTGTTTTTCGTGAAAGTTTGGTGAGAGGGACCATAGATTGGAGCTCAGACGAGCATTTGCCATGAAAATAACAATAGAGCAGAGACACGCTCGCAACATTTTTTTTTCACACCTCTCTCCACACAGACTGCATCTATTTTTTTTTTTTTTTTCCTGGCTGTATTGACTGCTTACTACACCACCCTCCACGCCTGAGCAACGCCGGGTACCCTCGCTAATCATAACTAAAAGTCGTTTAATTTTATAACTTTCTTATCTATCTGTCAGGCTAGCTCAAATGGTAGTGAACGCGGTTGTAGCACTAAACGAGAGAACGTGGCTGGAGTGCTAAATTTGTTGATTTCAATTCTAGCTGATATTTATGCCTATTTAATGACCGGGTAATGCAGGGCGCCTTGCTACTTCAGTATATAGTAATGATTTTAAAAGCTAATAAAAAAAAAATATATATTAAAGCTTATTTTACGAACGGCAAGCCCCCAACCCCACCCCACCCCACCCCGCTAGTTGTTAAGAAATTAAAGACAAAAATTAACTATTGGGTTAATTGTATTTATGTGATATGTACATTTCATGCAATCATCTGAGAGGATTATTTATTTATTTGCAGAGTTTATAATTCAAAAATGTATAACTGCTGATGTGATTTGTTTATATGTGGAGTTCTTATTTTCAATTAAAGATGATAAAGAAATGTTAATCTCTGCTTGTCATTATCTTGACATCAGTTCGTCTCCTTTCGTGTCTCATTTTTTTTTGGGGGGGGGGTATTTTCTTTTTTTTTTTTTTTTTTTTAGCTTTCTCTGTATGGGACGAATTTCTCCTTCCTTTTTATTTTCTCAATATATTTTGATAATAATGTTGAGTTATCAGATATTTAATTTATAACAGTTATGCTATAATTGTTCCTCTGTTGTTCAGAAATAGATAATGGGTTATTTAGAGGTGAGCGCACGTAGATATTAGTTACATATAGGGTAACAGAGATCCATAAGAAAACCGAAAAACTAATAGGTAAATGATAAATTAATATTTAAAAGAATATGCATATTAGCTAGATCTTCTGCAGTTGAATGCAATTCCACGACCCATATATAACAAAGTTATATTTTCTTTTTAAATAAATAGAAAAAAGGCTTGCTTTTTTTTTCTGTTGTTCTTGGCCTTCGGGCCAAGATCAAATTGTAGTATCTGTTCTGATGCTACTCTTAAGTTAATTTGTCCTCGGTCAATGGAGGGGAAACTCTATAACTGAGACACATATTGTTTTGGGTCCCTACCAGAGTGCCCCTTTTGCCCTTCTTTTGGAGAGCTGGTTTCCCTCCACATTAAAAACGACCTTGTGTCACATTTTGCTTTCATGGGGAAGCAAATAAATACCATTAGAAAAAAATGGGTTTTTAATGTGAATATCAATACACAAAAAAATCCAAATTTATAGGAGTATAGAGAGAAAGATGAAAAAGGAACAAACCAAGTTATGTGTTTTATCAACGTTTCGTCTTTATTGCGAGAGTTCCTCTGGAAATATATATATATATATACCTTGATAACTATATTTATACACAAATACACTAATGTTTCATACTTTCGCTATCATCAGTGCAGGAAGTGACAATTGATACTGGTTGAGAGACCCTAACCCAACTATCTAGTCATCGTTGGCTCCATTTGCTAAGATGTTACCTCCAGACTAGCATCAATTGACACGAAAATTAAGGGAAATTAAACACTTATAAATGCCAACTGTAGGCAGAGCAGTAAAGCAATCACGAGTGTTCTTACGAGCGGAAGTTGTGAACATTGCATAATGCTAGTTGATTGCCGTTTTGTTTTTTATTTCCTAGATATAAAAAAAAAAGAAGTAATAAAATTTATAAGTGTAAATTAATTTCATCTTTTGCATTTAAGAATGGTAACTAATGCTCTGAAGGTGGAAATTTACTTTCATTGAGCTTAATATTTATTACAATTAGGAATATTATTATGGAATATGTAACTCAAGAGTATATATTTTTTTTATTATTTTAAGTCTAAGTTAGGAGAAAACTAGTTTTCTCTCAGGAACAAAACTTTCTAAAGATAAAATAAAATCATATTTCAATAAGAAAATTAGTAATAAGTGTGCACTAAATCCTCATAATTTTTAAAGTACTTTACAACAAGAAAATATATAAATTCTTTTAGTATTTAGAACAGTTAAAAATCATAATAAATTTAGTATGAATCAGTCCACAAAAACTGATTATTGAATCACCGGAAATCATATTTTCTGATTCAATTGAAAATAAGAAACATTAATATACAATCGTTTCGAAAATATGTACAAAATTTAAAAGTTAACATTTATAACAAAAAAGGGAGGATAATTTTCTTTGCATTAAAATTACTAAAGACAAAATCACAAGGAAATTAAACATAGTTTATATTATAAAACATTAAAATATTAATCTGTATTTTAATTTGAAGTTAACATTAAATTTTGTAATACAACTATTTGTTTTGATATGTATTTTATGAATAAAAATCTACTTTTAAGAAATTTACTTTCTGCTTAATTCAATATTTTTTCCTTAAATAGTTTAAAGGCCATACTTGTGAGTTTAATTAAAAACATCAATAATTCTTTATAAAATATATTCTCAGCAATGACTATTAAAAAATCATAAGGAAAAATACTTTTCAAAAATTACGATGAGCAGCCAATTTCAAATAATTTAAATGCAAACATTCATTTCATAATTATTTTTTAGGATCGATTCATTCAAATAAACAGATTGTAAACGAAACTCTTTGCTAGAAATTCTAAATTTTAATATTAATTTCTTTAACCCTTTCATTCATATTATTGTTCCACAACAATAGAAAAGTTTTCATAAATTTAGATATTTGTTTTTGTGAAAGTCATGGACATCTAGAAATACATTTGGCCCCCATTTTTAGCTATTACAAACCTTCTCAGAAATCTGCTTAACTTGAAGGCACATGGTTCAAGAACAAGTTAGATCAGGTATATGGGATTTCTATTAGAAATCATGCATGAGTAGATTAAAGTAAAGACGTATTTAAAATCTTGGTTATAGTCAAGATTGTCAGCTCTTTTTGACTTCCGGTTTCTGCTGTACAGATGAAACGATAGTGATAAGCAAGATATGGTCTCTTTTCATTAACAATTATTTTCCTCTCAGATAATGTGAACCCCCCCTTTTCTCCATGTTAAAAAAAGGCTTTTTTGTCTATTTGTCCATGTCTAGTTACGCACTTGAATAGATAGTATATATAACAAAAAACCTAATCCAAAAAATAGTATAATAAATTTCAATTTGTTTGGTTGTTTTGTTTTATGGCATATCAACCCTTTTTGGATTACTTAATACCAAATTCAGTCATTTTGGAAAACGCTTTTATGCTTGAAGTTCTTTATTAATAAGATCTTTAAGATGTTTATTCATGGAGTTTGGTTTGCTTTTTTTATTTTGTATAGCAAAATTGTTTTTTTTTTTTTTTTTTTGATCTTGCAGAACATGCTTAAGTTTTGCAAAGGAAAAAAAAAACAATAACGTTAATGTTTGGTACATTTTTAGGTTGGAAAGCCAGTATCTTCAAACAGTCTGATCTAGTAACAGCGAAATAAATTTAAATACATCAATATTAAAGTACACGAAAGTAATAGTACTAGTTCAATGAAATTATTATTTTTGTTTTTTGGTTTTATTGTTTGATTGAAACAAAAAATATTTTTTTAAATTTCAACTTATTTCTAAACTTCAAATTGCTCATATAATAATGGTTTTGCAAGGCTATTTTATTAATGAATTTAAAGCATCTTATAACATTTGCTTGTGTAACTATACATTTTAATACAATACAAAAAAGTACAATAAATGTATTTTACATAATAAATGTTAGACAACACAGTATTAGTAGTAGTAGTAGTAGTAGTAGTAGTAGTACAATAAAGTTAATTTGTTTCTTATTGTTTGATTTTAAACAAATATTTTTGAATTCAACTTATCCCTTCACTTCAAATTGTTGATATAATAATGGTTATTTCATTAGTGAATTTCAAGCAAAACAATTTGTTTACAACACCAATATATTGTTTTCACAATCTCTTCCTATTTTTAGACACCCTCTACAAAGAAAAAAAAAACAACTTAACCTGTTGCATCACATTTCATCAGATGTCAGTGATCATACATTTTTACTTGCAATCTCCGATCTTCAATTTTCATCCGAAAAAAATAAATAAAATCCCCTTCAGCAATCAGGCTATGTCATGTCTAATTCCCCTGGCCTAACAGAATACTCCTCCCCCCAACCTTTATCCGCACTTGTCGACAGGTAAGCATTGTAATTTTGTAAGAGCCTTAATATGATCTTGTATGTAAATAATGAAGAACCAATACCCAGAAGCGGTTTACAAAGAAAGCAGGAAAGTAGACTGCTGCCCTAATCAGAAAGAACATTATGATTGGCTTGTCTTTTTAAAAAGCTTCAAGGCTTTTTCTTCTTCTGGTCAACATTCGTCTGTTGACTGCAGGACGATAACGATGCCAAGCATGAAAGGCAAACGGACTGCCGCAAGCATTTCATGAGTGATAGCATGTATGTGCAGACGTTAAATTATAACAGACAAGAGTCTTTTTACAAGTTCTCTTACATATACGTGTCTGCATGTGTAGGTGTGTATAGCTATATACATTTTATATGCCATAAGTAGGGATTAATACAGATGAAAAGGCGTACAAATACACACACACACATTATATATATATATATATATATATATATATATATATATATATATACACACACACACACACAGTAGTACTTTTAACGTACGTAAGTGTCATGGCTCCAGATTAAAAATTATTTGATCGGGAGATCCTATTCATTAAAAAGGGGGATAAAAGGTGATAACATATGGAATGGAAATATGTCACAGACTCCTATAAGGATATCTGAGATAAACCATGATAACCAGACATATTCTGACACTACATTAACCAGATTACTTAGATAACTACTTTTACAGTTTTAACAAAAGGGCTACAAAGTGTAGTATCTGTTCTTCAGATGCTGCACTTCATTTTCTTGTTCTCTTTCGGTGGAGGAGAAATCCTTCACGACTGAGACAATTTTTATTTTTATACCTTTTCTCCGCGTTAAAAAACGACCCTGGTGTCTAACTCTGTCCCGTGGGGAGGCATAGTAAATAGGTACAATAATAATGTGGGATCTCGATTCATGCTGAACGTCCACAGAATGCCTAGCAGCAATATATTACATATGAAAGATGCTGATGTGGAATTTCCACAGGTCCCACTAGTATATATAAATTCTGGTATATGTCTAAACGTCTATGTGAATATATATCATTTAAGATATATAATTATAAATTTTATTCATATTATTTGGATTCATCGGACTGCTGTTCTCATCTTGAGTGTGATGATCCAAATAATACTAATAAACAATCCTCATCGCAAAAATCCAGAAACGTCATATTTTTTTTTTTTTTAATAGATGTTTACATGTATATCTGTGTTTGCACGTCAATTTATTTATTTTTAACTCTTTTTCACTCCAAACCAGGCATATTACCATTTGGACATAAGGGGCTACTATTTGGGATCGTTTCTAACGAGACTGTGGGGAGTTGATCAGCAAGACATCTGTTCATATTACATTTTAATCTTTTGCAGGTTAGTACAGTCAAGGAAGCAGTAAACAGGGAGAGAATTATAAAGTCTAGCAGTGCAACTATAAGAGTAGAAGGTTTTCTGGTATTTAAGGACCTCAACCTTAGAAGGGAGTGAAATCTTGCTGGTTGTTGAGAGTATGGACATTGAGGGGGGCACAAGTGCTATGAGTTCAAAGAACGTTCCATTTAAGTACATGTAAAACATAGGAATGCAACATTGCAGCGATAGGACAAAGTTCAATAGTGGGGGACCTATTAAATTTGAGACGTTTTTGAACCCTGTCTTAAAGGAATAGACTAGATGCGCCAACCCAGATGCAGTAACAATACGCTATGCATGGGAGAATTGTGGCTTTGTAAAGATATAGAATACTCTCTGGTGCAAGTAATTTTCTAGCATGGTAGAGGGAGCCCACCTTTGCAGCAGCTTTGACCATCTTCTCAATGTATCTGTTCCAATTCATGTTGCCTGTGAATTTTAAGCCGATTATGTTTATATAAATTTTTATTTCTTCAATGCTTAACATTTTAAATGCTTTAAATATATATGTGAGAATATTCCAGTATATATAAGCAGATATAACTGCTATAATATATATAGCATATGTCTATTTGAAAATGTGCTATTATTTCATAAATTTGAAACATAACTACAACCACTATTATCAATTTCCCTTACTTTTTATCTGTGCCTAAAACTAAATGAAAATTCCACCAGCAAAGTTTTTTTTTTTTTTTCGAGAATTGCTTGTTTGTGGAACACCACAGCTGACTATAACAGTCATTAACAAGTCCAATCTAAACAAGTTTTTGTTGAGTCGTCTTATTTCTAATTTCCACCATCATCGATCATCACACTATCTCACTTAACACTCATTAAGCCTTATCCTTGAGTAGTCTCTAGCCTTGATAAGTGCTGGTTTTATAGTATAAAAACAAATTTATCTCCCTTGATATATGGCATCATTCAATGATGCAGATACGTTACATTACTGAAATGGCACTTACACTAGGCAGATTGAACCGGCTTTCTTCAAAGGAGGGAGTTTCATGGGAATATGAAATTCACAAGTCACTTGCATATGACCACCAGAGGAGATAATGACGTTAGGTTTTTGCAATTCTTGCAGGGAGATGTTAACATCCTCATACATACAGCACCTGGTATTCCTAAATGGTCATCCATCTAGTACTGACCAGGCTCGATGTTGCTTAACTTTGGTGATCTAGCAGGAACAGGTGTGTTAACACAATTATGTTGTATATGAAGTTAGTTATCTGAGCATGACATTTTTGGTGCGGATACAATTGGAAGTGATGGAATTATCTCATTGATTTGCACCTGATATAAGTAAATTAAGTAATAATCTTAAAAATGATGTCCACCATCACTGATCACAACAGTGTTGTCTCACCTGACAAACCTGTATCCTTGAGTGGCCTCCTAGCTTTGATAAGCGGCGACTCTGTAGTATAAAAAGACAATACATGACTTCAAACATTTAGGTTAGGTTTCATTCTGTTTCATCATACATATACATACGCATACAGAGAAGACTGTCCATTTTCAGCTCATACTTTCTGTATTCCTGCCTCACACCAACATTGTGTAAACTAAAAGACAAATCCAAACTTGTGTTCAATTAAAAACCAATGGTTCAAAGATGTGTGCACTCCCTACTGGTTTGTGGTGGAGAGGGCGCCCTCCATGTGTTGGACATGAGACAGAACGGAATCTTAATTGGCACTCCAGGAACCAATGAACAACAACACGAGACAAAAGAAAAAAGGCAAAATGCTCAAAGCTTCATATAATTCATTTTTGATGGAGCCATATGCATTCTATGGTAAAGGGATCTTAGTTTAAGCTTTTTTATTTCTTTTGTAAATATTTTTTATTTTTTATTGAAATATGTAGTAAAAAGAATCCAGCCTGTTTTAGTAATTGCTAAATAAATTACTTGCATGTGGTTTAAGCTTTAACACAGAATGAAAAATCTATTGGTACCAAAACAAAAATTGACCATAAGAAATAGCTGCCTATTTTTGTTATTATTATTGTTATTGTAGCCTCATCTAAGATATTTTTTCAATAAAACATAATTACCTATTTTTTTACCTAAGTTCTGTTAAGATTTAAAAATCTAAATCAAATGAAAAATAGTGATTTTCCAGAATAACTAACAAAACAAACGTGTGAAAAAAAAATAAATACACAACAAATAAAATGTTACTAAAAATAAGCTAAGTTACTCTTCTACCTACCTGGATAGGTGTTTCTGTATTTTAAATTAATTTTCAGTGTGTTTTAATCAAAAATAAAGGTAGTGTAAAGCCTGTCGAGTTAGAATGTAAAACAGAATTCAGGTTACATTGGAGCCATAATCAAACCTTGACAATCGCCCAACAGTCGAAAATTAAACAAAATACTGATAGAAACACATCCAATAAATGTCACCGTTCGTATGAAAATGTGATGTTCTTAGTGTACTTTGAGTGATTATCGAGGCTTGAGTGAAACTGCCATTTTGTTTTTCATTCTAACTCAACATGCTGTATACTAGCCTTTGTTTTTTCTTTTTTAAATAAAAGATACTTTAAAATAAGTTAAAACACAAAAAGCATATTCAAATAGGTAGAAAAGTAACTTGCCTTTGGTAACGTTTATTTGTTATGTATTTATTTTTTCATGCCTGTTTTTTTTATTAGTTATTCTGGAAAATCAGCAAAATAAGTATTCTTTTATCTTTATGATATGGTAATTATTGAATAATAATTATGATGAGCAAAAAAAAAAAATTATTTGTAACTATTATTATTCACCAAAATCCATATGAAATGTTACGAAATTTAATAATTATCCATTATTTTTCAATTTCGATCAATTAAGAGTTTGATTAACAAAAACAGTTGTTTTTGTTTTGTTTTTTTTCAATTATTTACCGAAACTCATTTGAAATTAATAAAATGTTTACTTAAAAAAAATGAAAAAAAAAAAAATAGTTGGCTGCTATTAAAAAACCTAAGCTCATTTTTAATACTCATGCTTTTTCTTAAAACAAAAAAGTTAGATTTCTTTCAAATGACAATAGAATATTAGTTTAAAAAAAAGTCTTAATCGTTTTGACTGAAATAACCATCAATAAAGTAGCTTATGCTTTTAATGATTCCGTTGTTTTTAGGAAAACTAACCTGAGTGCCCGGCGTTGCCCGGGTGTTTGGAGGTTGTGCTGAGCAAAAAAAAAAAGGTTGTAGTAGGCAGGCAGGCTCGAACCCATGACACGAAGGTGGAAAAGAAGGTGGAGGTGTGTGTAAGGGTGTTGGTTAAGCAAAAAAAAAACAACTCCTACCGTGGTTGTGACGTCACAGAGGTCGAAATAAATACTTTTATGTGACGTCGTTTACACGAGCTTGCAAAAAATGTCAGCGAAAAAACCAGCCCTGCCTGTAGAAAAGTGCCCAGTTGAGGGTTAAGGATTTTGTGTTTTGGGCCAATTTTTAGATATTTGTCGTCCAAAGGGTCGAGCTTCAAAAGAATACCAATCTTGTGAAAATCCCTTGCCTCTGTCAAAAGTTTTAGGCAGACATACATACATATATGTAAACAGACAGGTGAGATTTATATTATAGACTAGCAGGGGTACCCGGTGTTTAGAGGTGTGTGTGGTTTTGGGTAAATCAAAACAAAAGAATAATAAAAACTCGTTGCCCGGGTGTTTGCGTACCCGAAGCCTTGAGGCGAAGTTGGAAAATAAAGTGTGAAAAAAAACGTGCGACATTAACCGATCAGCCACCAAGAAATAGTAACAGAAACATGTTTGAATTAATTTAAGTATTAAGAATTGGCAAGTACCTGTACTTAATGACTTAATGAGGTCAACTTTCACTGCGGGGCAGTTTTTTTTCTTTGTTTCCCCAAGATGTTGTGGGGGAAACCAGCTCCCCATAAAAAGGGGATTGCCCAAATTGAATAGCAATTGTCTGATATAAGGAGAAATTCCGCATTGATCAAAACTGATTGCTTTTGGACGTTCCCGGCGATCATGACCGGGACAATACCGCCAGCTTCAAATTAGTTTCGCTTTTATACGAAAAGGACGAATCCACACGTGGCAATCCAAAAATGTGGAATATTTAGCTTTACAAAGTCGGGCAAATTAAATAGCCAGGCGACCCCCGTTCTTAATTTGTAGATATTATCATTTAGACAGCATATAAAAAGTTTTAAGGAGTGAGCCAACTGATCGCTTCTCGGAAAAAAGCCTTTTGCGGACATAAACAAAACACGAACATACACACACACACACACACATGTTCTCTTTTATATATATACTAGCGAGGGGTACCCGGCGTTGCCTGGGTGTTTGTAGGTGTGTGAAAAAAAAAAGGTGCCCGTGAAAAAAAAGCAAAGCCTTGACGACGCGCAGTTGGAAAATAGTAAAGTGTGAAAAAAAAACAAAAAAAAAAAAAACAGGTGCTCGTTTTTGATTGACGTGACGGCGATAGATATTCAGCAGTCAGAATTTTGTGCAGGACAGTTTTTAATGAGGTCAATAAATCGGTTTGTTTGTTTTCAAAAACTCGCTCCCCCGTCTGATATGAAGAAGTCGACAAACGTTCACTGGCTCTGGGCCTGTTGGATTTATTTGTTTCCCCACTGAGCAAATTAGGCACAAGGCCGTTTTTTAATGTGGAGATAGGGGGAGGGGGGAGGGGGAGGGAAAGGGGGATCCAGCTCCCGAGAGGTGGGAAATGGGAGCTGGATAGTAACTGTGGTCTGTAGGGTGATCCCTACATTGACCAATTTCAGATATGTGGGGTTACCCCCACATATAGTCTTTGCTAGTCATAGCTAGTCTTTGCTTGCAGCATCTGCCAGAACAGATACTACACTATGATCTTGTCACCCGAGCCCCAGAGGGCGCGCGGGCAAGTGGCTCTGAGCCTGTTATTAGAGTCGAGTTTCGCTTTTTGTTTATACCGAAAACCGAATGTAATGTGTGCCGATGCGGGAAATGTGGAATAATTAACGTTTGAAAGTCAATAAAATTAAATAGACAGGCGAGCTCTGTGGTTAAGTGTGAGATATTACAATTTATAGATGATATAAAAAGTTTTAAGAAGTTGTGAACCGAGCGAGCGCTTCTCTGAAAGGAGCCTTTTGTGGACATCGAGGAAAAGCGTACATGCATACATACATACATACATACATACATTTTCGCTTTTATATATATAGACTAGCGGGGGATACCCAGTGTTTGCCCGGGTGTTTGGAGGGGTGTGTGTTAAAAAAAGAAAAAAAGTTGGCCGAGTGTTTGGAGGTGTAAAAGAAAAAGTTTTAGTAGGAAGGTAGGATTGAATCCCGAAACCTTGACGCAAAGGTGGAAACGAAAGGGAAAAAAAGCAAGGCATCTAACCATCTCGGCCACGAGGGGAGAGGAATTGATAAGTGTGTTAAGGTTTATAAAGTGAAATATACAGGTGCGAGGAAGCGGCATGATGTTTGACCTAGTTTTGCGTTGCAAACCAGTTACTGTTTCCGCCCCGCCCCATCATTCGCTTTTCGAAGACGCGGCGAGATGGTAAAAGTCGGGCAAATTAAATACACACGCGACCCCCATTCTTAAGTAGTAGATATTATGATTTAGACGTGATATAGAAGGTTTTAAGAAGGAGCGAGCCGACCGAGAAGGCCGACAAAAAAAGCCTTTTGCAGACATACACAAAAAGTGAACATACATACATACATTTTCCCTTTTATATATATAGATGGTTAAAAATAGTCTTACCCCTCCCCTTTTTGAATCTATCAGTAGAAACTGATGAAAAATGGTTGTATTTTTATTATTATGAAATAATTTCCCAGAAGAAAACTAGTAAAATAGATGAACTCTTAAGTTTGATGAGTTGCACAATTGGTTAACCTGTAGCATAATTTCTAGCCTTCATAGGGCCATTTTGGACGATGATAGCATCTTTGGGTATTGCTAAGAATCATGCTAACAATCAATTTAAATTAGGTATAAAAGTTATGTTATAGCGGAAAAAGAAAATGCAAGATATATATATATATATATATATATATATATACACACACACACACACACACACACACACACACATACGAGCAGGCATATAAAATGCAAATAAATGAAACATTGAAAAATAGAAGGGTCACAAGCTAGCAAGTGCTAATTAAACAGAGTTTTGGAAATTAAAAATCAAAGCAAAATTTTATAACAAAACATTTTTATATTTCAATTTTAAAAAATGAAAATATTTTCAAATAGTAAATATTCAGTTATGGAAACTTACTTTTCAGTGCGATTCAAGTGGTACAGTTAAAAAACTTGTTTATATATCATTCCAATAGCAGCAATAATGGAATGTGGAGTGGTAACTAATTTACCTTGAAACATTTATCTATAATATAAATCTCACCTGTCAGTTTAAATGTATTTATGTCTGCTTAAAACTTTTAAGAGAGGCAACGGATTTTCATCATCGTTTTGAAGATCGACCCCTTGGATGACAAATATTGAAAAATTGGCTAAAAAGACTAATTCCTTCACCTTCAACTGGCTACTTTTCTACAAGGAGGGGGTCGCTTTTTTGCCGATATTTTCGAAAGTCATATCCTCTTTTTGATTGACTAGCCTTAATTTAAACCTTCGCCACTTCCACTTTAGTGATGGACACAACGGCAAAGACGTCACTTTTTTTTCACATTCTTTTCCTCCTTCGTGGTATGGATTCGAGCCTGCCTGCCTGCCTGCTACCACTTTTTTTTTTTTTTTTTTTTTTTTTTTGCTCAACGCACGCCTCCAAACACCCGGGTAACGCCGAGCACCCAAGCTAGTCTATTAATATAAGACACTAGTTATGGATAGCCAAAATAACCTATAATTTTTCCTTCATCTTTTGCACATGAGTTTACAGTAAACCAGTAGTTGCCTCTGTCGAAAGTTTTAAGCAGACATACAAGCATGCATACATACAGTAGTGACAATGCAGATACAGGATTAGAATGCAAAATATAGTAGATCATCTGTTCTATCTTCAGTTTAAGGAATTATTGACAGGGGTATTTTTATTTTGTTCCATCGAGAGTGTCGCTTATGGAGGAGCTGCATACCCCCACAAAGAAACGACTGTGTGGGGAGGCAAGTAAATACCACCTGGTTTATTATTAGACTGAGTGTTGTGGTCCCATAAAGATCCGGAGAAAAGACAACTCAGTAATTAGTGGAAACAAAGTACTTGGATGTAAGGGGATTACTATTTGGGAACTATGTCTACTGGGGACTATGTGAGGAGATGAGAAAGATATCTGTTCACATTACATTTAAACTTCTGCATGTAAGTACAATCAGTGAAGCAGAAAACAGAAAGGAAGTCCAAATTCTAGTAGTTCAAGAAAGAAGCTATTAGAGTAGAAGACTTTCTAGCATCTAAGGACCTCAACAGCGAAGGGGTGGAATATTGTTGCTAAACAGGTTTGTTGGGTGCATGTATATTGAAGGAGTACAAGTGTATTTGCCTTGCAAAAGAAGTAAACAAACATATCTATCTTTAAATGAGAATTTTTATCACTAAATACAAAAGTTGAGTGGATGTATTTTTTATGTTATTTTTACAATTACGATTTTTAATTTTATTAATATTATTTAGTAACTGATAATGAAGATTAGTAAATAGAATAATTAATTTAAAACCGATATTTGTAAAACCATATCGAGAACAGTTTCCCATTTTAATGTAATCGGTGCTTTGAATTCAGGAAATATTTTTCATTTTGGTTTTAATTCTTGAAAATGTTTTGGTATCATCTATATTCTTTCTTCACATGCAATGGAATTTTATTGCTTTATGTGCAAACCTTATTTGTTCTTATAAATTTAGGGGGTTTTTTTTTCAATTTTCTTATCAGTTTGTTTAAGCTGGGAATGGGGAATCTTTCTGGATACCAAATATTCATCTGCTATCTCATATTCCAGTTGAGAGATCTTTTTAAGATTTTGACCGTCCCCTTTAAGTGTAATTATTTGAATCTCTGTTATACTTGCTTCACCGGGTATATTTGCCAGGTAGTTTTTGAAATTATTTTTCACGAGTCCAGGTGGCCCTATAATTACTGGAATGATTTGCATGTACTAGTTCGACTCTTAAACTAATCAACCAATCATTATTAATTTTGGAACACAATTTCTAAGCTTAAGTGATCGTAGTGTGAGCTATAATTAGTTTAATTTAGTTTAATGCAAAGAAGTAAAAAAAGAGTAGAAATCCTTTGTGAAAATTCAAGATACCTTTTTTGTGAAATTTTAATTATAGGTTAATTATTAAATTAATAAAATTAATTTTAAATTTCATTTTTTTTTTTTGAATGTTGTAAATGTTTAAGGGGCATAATATATGCAGGGCCATCAATTTGAAAATATTAAATATTTCAGATTTGCATTAAATCTGAACCATAGTCATTAGACACCAATGAAACAAGATTTTCTGAATTCCAATTTCCTTTGATCCTTAAACTTTAAGCATTAAATTACAATGTAGATCTTGCATTTAATTTCCACAACCTTGAAATTCTTTCTTCCCTTATTTGTACTTTTAGTCCTCACATTTCATGAGCGATGTCTCAGACAAAGGGGAAAGAATTGCTGTTTTCTAGGTCGGAATCTATCTATCTATCACTTATCTTTGGCTGATTTTTTACCTTTAAGTAGTATTCTTTTTTTTTTAATTTTATTTTATTTTTTAAGTGCCTTGTCTGGAGCGATTTACATAAAAACAATTATGTAATGAACAAACAAAATTGGAATAAGGATTCTAGACATAATGTTTAGTATCATATCTTGAGTTCAATCTTTGTAAGGAAATATAAAAGTGGTGCAAAACTGTCCTGTTTGAGGAATTTTGTTCATCCTTTCACAGGTATTCCCCTAGTTCATTATAATTCTATCAAACTTTTAGCATAAAAATTTATTGAAATATTTTTTTTTAAATGACTTAAAATCATTAATAGTCTCTGTTTCTTTTTTTAAATTCTTTTTTTCACCCTAAACAAGGCATACTGCCCCTTGATACTACTATTTGGGATCGTCTCTAACAAGAGATTGTAAAAAGTTGAGCAGCGAGAATTCTGTTTACATTTTAACTTCTGCAGGTCAGTACAGTCAGGGAAGCAGATAATAGGGAGGGAATTCCAAAGTCTAGCAGTGTGAGGGAAGAAAATATGAGAGTAGAAGGCGCTCTGTCATCTAGATATCTCAACAATAAAAGAATGGGATTTTATTGTAAGTCGGGAGTATACGTCGAGGAGGCACAAGTGCAATATCTTTTTTTTTTCTTTTCTTTTTTTTTTTTTTTTTAAATATCCACAGAAACCTTCAACATATTCTTTTCATTTGGGGGGGGGGAGTAATCGCATCCTTTCATATTTCTATATTTCTCCTCCTTCAAATGTGCACAATTTTTTTTTTTTTTTTTTTTTTACAATTTCACATTAAGATTCGTACAGCTCAACAAAAATTCAGAAATCTGGTCAAGATGAAGAAATGTTAGTGGGACCTGGTGGATGGGAAGTTAAAATATTTAAATGAAAACATTATAGAAGAATTGAATTAGAATATTTTCATCCTGCCTTCTTGTCTTTTTTTAGCAGGACAGCAGTGTCAAGCAGGTGGATTTGACAAATGTTAAAATCGATAGCTACAAGACTTTTTTCATTCTTCCTTCTCTTGTCTTGAGAGGAAAGAAAAGGCACAATTTTAAGCATCCAATTGTCAAGTTTTAGAAAGAGATTTACCATGATTTATTAAAAAATGAAAATGGGAGAGTGGTGTATATTTAAAACAGTGTGTGTGTGTGTGTGTTTCCTACTCCAATTTTAATCTTGTTATGTTTTGCGATTTCACAATGGAGTCCATTCCTTTATCCTTTTGTGGAGTAAATTGATTTGGAATCTTCAAAATTTGGTTTAGTTTTGTAAATATGAAACCTGAGCACAGGAAGAAACTTCCCTCTCAAATGATAAAAAGGTGAAATAAAAATGACATAAGAACATGTCCATTGATTTTCCTCGAATGGGAGAAAGAGAAAAAACCCTAAGAATATAAGTAATAGAAAGAAGAGATACAGTCCATTCATTTTGTTTTTTTAAAAAGCAAAATTTTAATAAGTGATGCTGGGGAGGTAGAGTATTCATAGTCGTGCCAGAAAAATGATGCTTTATGCATAATTCACAGTTACTTTAAAATTCTTTTGAAAATGACATTATGACAGATTTTGTGGAGAGATTCCATAGAAAGGCATATTTACATACCCTGCCAGTCATACACACTGGGGAAACTTTGCAGCTAAAATAATACTCAATCGCTTTAAGATTATATATATATATATATATATATATATATATATTAGATATATATATATAGAGAGAGAGAGAACTTAATTTTAAAGTGATGTCCCTCCAAGCTGGCTATTAGTATATGTTTAGTTTGCTGCCCAAGGATGGAATACTGCTGCCATATCTGGGCAGGACCTGCTAAAAACAGCCTATCCTGCCTTGACAGAGTACAAAATAGACTTCGTGGCTTAGTGGGGGATGCCCTTTCCTCTTCCCTGCAACCTCTCTCCCACAGAAGAGACGTTGCAAGCCTATCTTTGTTTTATCGTTATTTCCATGGCAGGTGCTCGTCTGAACTCCAATCTCTGGTCCCCCCCCTTGCCAATCTTACGAAAAACACCCGTCTAGCTGAATCCACTGTCAAAAACTTTCCCCACTCTTTATCTATGCCTAAATCAAAACGTAGATTCCATGAACAAAGCTTAGAACTGCACGCCTGTGGAACTCTGTTCCGTCTGCCTGCTTCCCACCTGACTACAACCCGGATGTCTTCAAGTCCAACGTAAATAAATTCCTGATGAACTGCCCCCTTAAGTAGACACTTTATTAAATCTCCACACTAACGTACTGTACTTACAATAACCCTTATCCCTGAGTGGCTTTCGGGCCTTGATAAGTGGTGACCACCTTGTAAAAAAAAAAAAAAAAAAAGAAAAAAAAAAGAAAAGACGATTTTTGGCAATTTCTTGACATATTCCATCCATCCAAAAAGGAGGTAGTGAATGGAATGATGGTATTATGGCGACAAGTCCCTTTCAAAAAAAAAAAAAAAAAAAAAAAAAAAAACAGTAAAATCTTTGTGGATGAGATCATGAGGAATGAATATATAATACACTACCTCTCCAAGGAGGAGGTGTGCTAATAACAGAATATATACTACACCCCCATCCACAAATTGAGTATTGAAAGATAGTAGTATCGTAAATTAATACTAGTAATAGTATAGTTTTGATTTCAGACAGATACCAAATCTCAACTAGTGATGAATCATCATTCAACTCCTCATGCAAATTCTACATTAAATGTGAAAGAAAAGTAAATAAAAATATAAATAAGGAGTTATATCCTATTCTGAATCGTGGAAATCTCATTTATCTTCATAATATTCCCAAATTTTAAAGAATGGATCTTACGATGGTCGGATGTTACTGATAAAATAACAACCAAATGGAATAGCAGTCCAAATAATCTAAATAATACAAAAATAAGTATCCAAATTTTAACTTTGTCTTCCATTTTCATCCAACAGAGTTAGTTATGAATTTTATTCACTTCAATGTGCTTCTTGTAGCCATTTTAAACTAATCAATATTAAATCATTGAAACGTCTTGCTCATCAATTTTTTTTTTTTTTGCCTGTTAGGCGACTACATTTAATATTTTCACCATAAAACAGCTAATTTTTTTGTATACAGAAAAAAATAAACTGTAAATAAAATAGAATTAATTTATTTTATTCTTTAAAAAAATATATAACAAATGTGAACCACTTCTCTCATAAAAAAATGTTTAAACTAGAATACAATTTAGTGAATTTGTTTAGGGGTATACAAAGTATAAATATTTATTCAACACAGGATTATTTTTTTTAGCTGAGAAATTCTATTAATCCTTAAATAGGCATCTTGTTTTGATAGTTCAGCTGCCATTTTGCCATCAGTTAAGTTGTTCATATTGTTGCCAACATTCAACAAGCGTTCCATAGAGAATTACGAAATCATGGTGACCAAAAAAACTCAATCTCTATTCACAAGAACTTATATACATTAATTTTTAATTATTCTTTTTTCTTTTCTCCATTTAAAAAAACACTTTTTTTTTTACTCTTTTTCACTGCAAACAAGGCATATTGCCATTTGATACGACTATTTGAGATTGTGTCTAACAAGGGACTGTGGAGAGTTGAGCAGCAAGATGTCTGTTTACATTACATTTAAGGAAGCAGAAAACAAGGAGGGAATTCCAAAGTCTAATAGTCCGAGAGAAGAAAATATTAGAGTAGAAGGCTTTCCGGCATCTAGAGACCTCAACATTGAAGTGGTGGGATTCTGCTGCTTGTCGAGTTAGAGGATATGTACGTCTAGAGTATTTCATTAAAAAAAAAAAAAAAAGAAAGAAAACTAGGCAAGAAATATTCTAGCTTTCTATGCACAGAAATTCGCCTGCATAATCTCCAAACATACTTCCATTTTATGAACAACATTGCAGCTCTAAACCGATTTATGAATTGAAATTAATGAAATGTAAGGAAGTGAACCTATTTGCGGATTACTTATAGCCAGAGGACATCACATGACTGACTGAGTCATTTTGGTCACTGGTGCTTAACCTCTTAAATAGGGACTATAATCAAGTCTGTCTCTTAACAGAGAGACAGCAATAGACATAGACGTCCCTTTAAAAGAACAACATAAAAAAAAAAACGGTTTCTTTACATATCAGGTAATTGTCATATGTTTTCAATACCCTTCTGGGATTTGGGTCTGGTGAATAAAGTTCGGTGGTACAATGTCAGGACTGCTGTAAAAAGTGTAAGAAAAACAAGTACTGTTCATAGCCAACTAAGATTCATTAAAACCTATTCATAGTGAAGGAAAAAAAACAAAAAAAACAATGAACAAGTGGATTTTTTTTCCTTACAGATATTTTGATTCTTATGCAATTTGGTATAACTATATTCTACCTTGGCAATATGATAAGTTATAACTTTTATTCATCAGAAAAACTAGAATATCTATAAAGAATAATAAAAAAAAAAACACTTGGAGAATGCTGACCTCCACAAAGGTACAAAAATACCACAATACCTGAAAAAGTGACACCTGAACAATGAGGGTTGAAGACATGCATGGACACAAAGGATATGATGGATGTGTAATGTTAGTCTTAAAGGCAGATTTACATTGGATGACCTCAAAATAAGACTAAATCTGGACAGTATAGGGAGATGTGTGAATAGGAAACTTTGAGGGTGTAACCAGGTTGAAAGAATGGATGAGAGTTCTTGGGTTAACAGATGTAAAACAGTTGAGGTAGCAGGGTCAGTACACATGAAAACATGAGAGAAAGGGACTTCAGAGAAAGCGAGATAAATAATGGTTCGGCCAGACATAGCTAAGTTTAAAAGTCAAAATCTAAAAGCCTTCCAATGCATATCAGTATATACAAAGACGTTAAACCAAATATGATGACTCTAATCATTAAATCAATTACACAGACGTGATGTTACTAGTCTCAGTCTTTTCTATAAATATTATTAAGACGTGTTCTTCAGAATTGTCTGATCAATTCTCTGCTTTTTCTGTTTCACCTTGTTTGACTGTCTAGTGGTCTCCAATTTGCTGTTATGATTATCGCATTGTAATGTAGTTTTTTTTTTTTTATCCCATTAGCTTCTTTCCAAAAACAGGAGCCTTCTGGAATTCTCTCCTGCTGACTGTTTTCATCCTACCTATAATCTTGGCCTTTTCAATAATCATCCTTCACTTTTGTTAGCTCCTTACATCAAATGGTTTTACACCTTGTCTGGAGCGATTTCTATTAAAAAAATAAAAATAAACTTATAATGACATGTTCTTGATATTACATTTTATCTTTTCTGTCCTCAATCAGTGAAAGAGAAATCCTTCTAGACCAAGACAATTAAAAAAAAAATTTTCCCAACCTTTTAAGGGAGTTGGATTTTTCGAACATAAAAGCTGGCCTTGTGTCTAACTTCCCTCGTGAGGACACAAGTAAATCGAAGCATGTAATGAAGTTGTTACTGGATAGTTTTGCTTAAAAAGCAAAAAAAAAAAAATCACTCGAATTAAAGTGGTCTTAATGTAAAACATGTTCTAACAACTCACTTGTTACCGTAAAGTTATCTAAAAGAAATACAAACTATGTAATCTGTAAGGTGGCACTTACAATTTCTGACCCAGCATATATACGTGTTACACTAAGGAACGTTTTGTATGAGTGTGTAGGGAGGGGGTGCATTCGTTCCCTATGGACTCGAAAATAGTTGGACTGATTTTTATGAAATTTCACATGAAGGTACTTTATGTGCCTGGCAGTGTTGTTAGATAGGTTTTATATCAGAATGTCTTCCAAAAGTATCAATAATCAAAATAATCTGATGAAAGAATGAACAGGCGATTTCGACCAAAGTTAACACCTTACACAGCCTAACATCACAAGTGCATTTGAAGAGTTTTATTACCACATAAGTCAAAAGACCCGACATATAAAATCAACAGTAGGTTCTTTGATATGACAAGGGCGCATTTGAAATGCATGTTTCTGTTTAAAGCACAACTGCACCATGATACTTAACTTTTTCATTTTAAACTTAAATTTAGATTCTGATGACAATAAAAATATGAAAGTGTGAAACATTCATTGATCATTTAATCCCGGGCAATGTTGGGTCTCCCTGCTAGTATATATATATATATATATATACCCCGGGCAATGTTAGGTCTCCCTGCTAGTATATATATATATATATATATATATATATATATATATATATATATATGCGTGTGTGTGTGTCTGTACATCTATAAGTGAACTCGAAAATGCATATTCCATATCGGATAGGACCACATACTAGAACAGTGATTAGGTTACATGGAACAGAGAAACTGAATATCCATTGTTGTTCCAAAGAAAACAGGCAACCAACGAAGAGAAGCAGCGGACCAGGAAAGCAAATCATTGATGCTGGAAGTAAATACTTGTTATCTGTTGGGGGGAAATAGAGCTACTAATGGTTAAAGAAACATTAACACCAGGAAAAACAGTTAGCAAACAAACACCATTTCATGTACACATGTACACATCAGTGTACACATCCGCACAGCAGGCATACGGAGTTTATTACCTTGTGGAAAGATGGTTATCAGACCAGACTCGTTATACGCTTATATGAGATAAGGTTAAATTTGGAAGCTGCTTCATAGCTGACGGAAATTATGGTTTAAAGATCACAAATAGCACAAAACGGACAGTTGCCAGGATATATTTATCTGTCTATACTGCTTATAGTTGCAAATGTATAATCTCTATATTAATATCGTGTGAACACTTTATGCATCTATAGATTCTTGATTTTATGTAACTTTTTTTTTTATTTTTTACTCCTATTCACCCATGAACAACATACATTTTGTTTTTTCTATTAGGGAGTCACCACTTATCAAGGCCCAAAAGCCATTTGAGGATAACGGTTAAAGAATGGGTAGCAGTCACCAGTACAACAGCTATTATTATTATTATTATTATTATTGTTATTATTATTGTTATTATTATTATACTAAGATAATATTGGAAAACGTGTTTGGATATACTAGATGATTGCCCAAACCATCATGAGCTGACACTATTTAAATTTTCATAGAGCTCTGACGGTTTCCTTAATTCTAATTTTTCTCATTTCACTTAAAAATAGTTGCTCTTACAGTAACAAAATCTATAAAAGAAAAGTGTATACTGCTCATAGACATTAAAATGACTCAAAATGTTTGGCTTCCATTATTACAATTGTCCTACATAGCTGTAAGGCATGAACCCTGTATAATGGACACATCAAGATTCTGTAAACTTTGCATATCAAATGCATCTTGAGATTAATTTGGTGCAAACTAATGACCATACAAAAATGTTCTGCAAAATCAATTGCATCAGGATTCCAAAATGAGAGCTTAACACACAAAGTATTGCCAATTACACATCTTTACTGTCATTTGGCAAAAAGATAGAAAAATGCTTTACACATTTTTCCCCTTGGCACAAAAACCCAGAGTCTAAGTCTAATTTCTGAGATGGCTTTTTCACTATTGGTTGCAAGATGTTACCATTCTCGGCAGTTCTAGGAGGTCCACCCTTTCAGACTGTGCCTTCTCTCTTTGAGAAGGAATTAGTTGACTGCTAATCACCTAAAGCGCTCCTAACAGGTAATGCTTCTAACAGAGTCACCCAGCCATTTTTTGCAGGCTAAAATGCTCTTTGTCTAGGATGCTGACTCTTTAATCTCACTTTCCAACCCTTATGTCACATCAGATACTACACTTCATCATTTCTGTCCTTAATCAGTGTAAGAGGATTTCTTCTATGAGACAATGTTTTTTTAATTTTTATTCCAGTTCAGAATATGCTTATCAGGGATCTGAATTTTCCGTACATTAAAAACCGACATTGTGTCTAACTGCCTTCGTAAGAGAAAGTAAATATGAACTCCATTTACTGGCAGCTGCCAGCAAAGAGTATAGGTCTGAGGAGTAAAACCATCAATGAAAGAGTCACAAGAAGAAAACAAAATCTGTACATTGTTAGTGATCATATGTTTTTATCATAACACATGGTGTGGATCATGACATGGACTGTACAGTTATGAATAATAATTGATGATGGAAGCAGAACTATCACCTAGAGATGATGGCCCAATAAAAACACTGGTTTCCATCATCACATTGATTAAGCGTCAGGAAGGGCATCCAACCTATAAAAATTTTGCTTTGACTAAATGAATGACTTCCAAGGAAAATCTGTCATATTTTTCGTTTCGTTTTATAGTTTGAATAAGGACCTGATCAGAAATAGGCTAATATGAAATTAAATTTCTAAAAGCCGTCCAACACATACCAGCATGTAAAACGGATGTTAAACCAAATATGATAATGATTCGATATAAGAAGTCAGTATCAGATATAATATATTATTCTAGGAATCGGAATTGAACCTTATATCGTTTTAACATTGTAATCCTGCCTCTAACACGCATGCTTTTTTTCTTTCCTAGACAGCATTTATCATTTAAATAGATTTTTTTTCATTTGGTATAATTTATTATTTAAATAGATTTTTTTTCATTTGGTATAATTTATTATTTAAATAGATTTTTTTTCATTTGGTATAATTTATTATTTAAATAGATTTTTTTTTTCATTTGGTATAATTTATTATTTAAATAGATTTTTTTTTCATTTGGTATAATTTATTATTTAAATAGATTTTTTTTTCATTTGGTATAATTTATTATTTAAATAGATTTTTTTTCATTTGGTATAATTTCATTAAGAACTATTACAAGCAGCAAGTGATATACGTTTTATTCATGAGATATTATTTAATTTTTTTTTTAAATTTTCTTATCAACTTGTTCAAGCTGGGGATGGGGCATCCTATCAGATGCCAAACATTCACTTGCTCAACCGAGAGATTTTTTTAAGACTCTGATCGTCCCTTTAAGTGCAACTGTTTGTATCTTTCTTGCACTTGGTTCACCGAGTATATCTACCAGGTAGTTAAAAAAAAAAAATTTTTTCATGAGTCCAGTTGCTCTTATAATAAACAGAATGATAGAGATCTTAAGATTCCAGTTTCTTTTCATGCCATACATAAGACTTGGTATTTCGTTATCTTTTTCAGCATCATTGGGGACACTAACTTCTAAGATTGCTTATTTCTCTTTGTCCCATATCACTATGCCAGGTTTTATGGCTTCATTTTCTAGGTACGTAGCTAAAGGAATCGGAGATATATGTTGTTGTGTGCTGTATGCTGTTTCTTTAAAAATAGTACATTTTGCATATCTATCTGGATGTTCAATTAAAATTCTACTGAACAATAAAACAATGTTTCAATCTTTTTCTTGTTTCGGATGTGACTTTAAAAAAAAGTTAATTGTATTTTAGAGAAATTTTTTGTTAGTAAAATACGGAAAATGTTTTTTCCCCCTTTAATTTAATCATTTAAATATTTATCCAGTATAAATCCTTTAAAAATAGGTATAAAAAAAAAATTAAAAAAAAAAAAAAAAATTTTAACACTTCTGAGCGTTTGCTTATTTTGTAGATATTTTTTTTTTAATCCATAATTGGTATTCTCTGGTGCTACCAGATCAGGCTGTCTGAAGATATTGGCCTCCCGACTTAAATTCATCAGACATTGGTCTTATTGTTTTATTCCTTCCTTTTACAAAACTTAAACATATTTACCAAATTCAAAAACAAAAACGATTTTCTCTACAACAACCAAACATCATAAATAAATATTTGAAAATATAAAGAACTTGAAGCATAAAATGTTTTCCCCAAATTACCAGATTCGGTATTAAATAACTCAAAAAGGATTGATATGCTGTAAAAAAAAACAAAAAAAAAAAAAACAAACAAAAAACAGCCGTATTGGTATTCATATATTTTATACCATGGTTGAAACATCTGTCTAGCTAAAGATTTTGTACACCTCTATAAAATATTTGATTTCATTGCAGAAAAAGTAATATCCAAACTATTCTGATCATTATCAAATGTTTCAAATGACGCAATTATAAACTTACTCTTCACACCCTCCAGACATTTCATTACAATTGTAGTACTTATTTATTCCCAATTCTAGATTATCTTATAAGATCATTCAGTTATGAAAACAAAAATGCCTATTCTAAACAGTCACCGACATTTCATATAGTTTTTGACTTCGACATTTTCATATATTTAGTAATATTCCAATAACTAACTTCGTATACAACAATTGTGTTGACACACCAGTTCCCACTAGATCAAAGTTAAGCAACATTGAGCCTGGTCAGTACCAGATGGGTGACCATTTAGGAATACCAGGCGCTGTATGTAGGAGGATGTTAACACCTCCTTGCAAGAATTGCAAAGACTTAACATTGTCATCTCCCCTGGTGAGGATATGAAAGTGACTTGAAACCGCTTGTAAATCTGATATTCCCATGAAACTTCCTCCTTGGGAGAAAGCTGGTTCAACCCGCCTAGTACGAGTGCTGTTTCAGTATAGCAGTAGTAGTAGATTCTCCATCTAATACATAAAAGGCAAAACGTGTGTGTTTGTACGTCTCACAAAAACTTTCCACACATGTGACAGATCCTCATGAGATTGGTATCGTTTTTCAAGCTCGATTCTTTGGACGACAAATATTGAAAAATTGGACAAAAACATTCATTCCTTGACCCTCAACATTGCAGTTTTGTACCAGGAGGGGTCGCTTTTTTCGATGACATTTGAGCAAGTCATCATCACCGCTGGACTGACTATGCTTAATCTCAACACACTTGACTTTCAGTTGCACGATGGAGACATCGGCTAAGACGTTATGTCTTTTTTTCCTCTTCGTATTATGGGTTCAAGCCTGCCTTCTACCACGTTTTTTTTTTAACACCTGTCTTCAACCAAACCGCCTACTGTTTGTTTTTATCCCCTCCCCCCGCTACTACCTCTTTTTTTATTCTCCCCCAAAGTTCCTTACTACACCCCCACAAACTCGAGCAACGGCGGGTACCCCACTAGTTAAGTTATAAACAATGAAGACCAAAATTACTCTATACAGAAGCAAGCTTAAAATTTGTGTGTCTACAATATAATTGATTGTGTCGTGTATATGTAGTCTTTTTCAGTAACTAAGTTGCTTTATTCATCAGAGTACATGGATAGAAAACATAAAAAAAAATGTGATTACATTTCAAGTAAGGAGTTAGCACTTATCCAAGCCAAAAAGCTACTCAAGGATAAGAGACTGATTGTCAGGTGGATGGTGAGATAACATCTGATGAGCACAATTTAATTAAGACAACTTAATAAGAACTTATTTAGATTAGACTTGAAAATAACCATCTTATAGTCACCAGAGAAACAGCTCCAGGGTATTGTGCTCCACAGATGGGTAGTTCTAAGAAAGAAAGTTTTATGGAAGTTTTGTTTAGTTTTAGGAAAGGGAAATTATTGACAATAAATGTTGCTGGACGAGTTTTTGTTGTGAATGATTTTTTTATTTAGGATGGTGGCATAGATGAAGCTCAGTCAAGCACTTGCCATGAGAATAATGATAAAGTAGAGAAAACTTAAGTTTCTTCAGTTAGAGGCAGTAGGTAGAAAAAAAGGACATTGACCACTATATTTTAAAGTCGGTTTTGTACTCTGTCAAGGCAAGAAACAGTACTCTAAGCCGCACATCCTCAGTACTTTATCTTAGGATGTGTTTGGCTCTTATACAAGTGTAAGATTGCATTAAGAGTGATGTACTTTCTGGAGCGATATTGAGTTTGGCAATAGATTTGATGAAAGTTCTCAGGTTTGGAGTAAAAATCTTGGGACTTCCTCAAAATGAGCGCCATTAATTTTAATTGGAGCCAAATGGAGTTCAGAGCGTTGGTGGTGAAAAGAAAGCTTGGGTTTGGATACATTAAAAGTAACTAGTCATTTTTTCTCCCCATTGTACTATGTGCTGAAGGTTAGAAAAAAAAAAGAATTAAGAAGATCTTTGTCATTGCTGCTTGTCAAAGTGTTACCATAGATGGCTATGTAGTATGCATAAATGTTGATGAATGATCTTAGAATGTGATATGGGAGATCATTGAAGATCAGGACGAAGGTTTGCCTCAGAGTCGAAACTTGATGCTATAATCTTCAAACTTCTGTTCATTAATGACTACTTTTATGAAATTATCAATAAGAAAGAATGGTTTAGAGGACATTTCCAGAATTCTATAGCTAAAAATCTTATGGAATAAACCTTTATACCAAACCCTATCAAAGGCCTTTGATATGTCAAGAGCCATTGCTCTAGCCGTCAATAGATTCACTGTAGCCCTTTGGTAACACACATCAGTTTTTAATTTTGCAAGATGAAAAGCATACTGCATATTAATTGTCTGAGTAGATTGTTTTTGCTGAGGTGATTGACAACTTGTCAATTTATCATAGATTTAAACAACTTACTCATATGCAAGATTCATTGCTCTTTACTAGGATGCAGAAAACCGGTGCCAATATTTTTAAATACTGGGCTTACTAAGTTTTCCAAGGTGTTGAGAAGGATTCCTCCTTTAAGCAACATTTCAACAGTTCTGTAAGAATGGAAGTTAGCTCTGATTGTAAATTTTTAAGTACCATTTACATTAATCAAATTTAAATACACAATTTTGTTTTGTTGATTAAGAAGATTAAATATGGACAACATAGGTGGATGTGGCTGTTCATGTTGAAAAAATGGATGAGAATTCTTGCGTTAGTAGATGTAGGTTAAGGTAGCAGGTTCAGTTGGCAGAGATAGACCAAGAAAAATATGCAACGGATAAATAAAGGTATGGACAGAGATAGGTTAGTTTGGAAGTCAAGTCCAACAAATACCAGTATGTAAAATAAATGATGACGATGATGATAATTATATGAAATTATAATTTTAGTTTGAAGAGCTGCTAATGTACACTTGAATTTAAAAAATTAAAAAAAATAAATAAAATACGGTTTAACTTTACCGATCCTAATGAAATATTTCAATAAATCCTAAAATCTGTTTAGAGAATTTTAAAATTTTAATGCTTAACAAAGACTCCTGCACTTACAGAAAATAGCATTTTTGAAGAAAAATGAACAAAATGGAGACAGAAGAATATGATCTACATTTAAAGCCAAATAAAATAAAAGCAACGGATATACATTATAATGGAAAAATCAATATCGCTACATTTATACATTATCTGATAGTTTTCCCATTAGAAAAAAAAAAAAAATTAATTTTTTTTTTATCTGGTTGTTTTCGGTCTGTTTTGTGTTAAGCATTTCCATATATGAAAATTTCCAGTTTTAAAAGATGCACAGCTTTCAACAAAGATGTCCAAACAAATGACATTTTTTTTGCAGTCTTACTTATAGATTTTTTCTTTGTCTATTCTGATCAGATTAATGCGTATTAAATATATTTGTACGGTTAAGGGTATTGGTTGGGAATATGTGCATATCAAATGACTGTTCGAGAGGGAGAATTCACTTGAGCCTCCCTCGCTAAAGGGTTCTCTCTACTGGTTGAGGAGGAGTACGGGTTAAACAACACTCTAATCTACAGCTGGACAGATCAGCTGCGTTACTTCATACACATATGTACACTTAAATATACAGATACAAATTAATGTCGGTTTTATAAGTACATGTCTTCAATAAGGCATTAACATATTTTTCAAATGAACACATTTTCTCTGCAGATTGATACAAATTCCTCAGTACATTTCAACATGTGTACACACTATAAATATAAATCTTGTTCATCCTCCACTCTATAATAAAGACCAATGTGTATTTTTACTTGTAAATTTATATCCGCCTTCTCACACAAAAGTTTGCCTAATGAATAAAGGAAGAAAGAATGGAAACTTATTTCCATATTCAGACGTTTTCTTTCTTTTTTCCTTCCAATGTAGATTTAAATTATTTCTCTTTTCTTTTTTAAACCGTCTAACTAGGGACGTTCTTTTTTCTTTTCTTTATGTGAGCGACGATGTTTCTTGTTCAGTTTCATTTTTAAGAGCTACCGCCTTTGGTGTTTTTTCACAGTCGGCGTTATTTTGATTTTTTTTTTTTTTTTTTTGTCTAGCTTACTTTGGAGAAAATAGAAAGTTACCCCCTCCCCCGTATGAAAATAATTAAAAAAAGAAACCATCCACTTTAAAGAAAAAATCAAGCATAATTATTTACATATGAAAATTAAATTACTGATGTGATTCTATGATTTTATATGAATATTAATGTGAACACTGGAAAAGCATAATATTGGGCGGCTAATCCGAAGAAAAGTTTCGTTTGTTTGACATGTGCATAACTATTTGAAAAATAAGTGTCGCATACGATAAAGGTGTTAATTGGGGGAAAAAGAAGAAAAAAAAAATGGAAACATGGGTAAAATGCAGTAAAAGTAAGTAATACTTCACCAGGTTTGAAGTTATTTTTATGCAGTGACGAGATATATTGCCTTATTTGAATGAATTTTGCTAGATGTTTGGTTAAGGAGTAAGAGTCAAGCCTAAAGTTTACACGAGACAGGGATGAGAGATGGATTAGGGCACTTTCAATGTACTTGCGGTGTGAGAGAGAGGATTCAGTATTTAGGAGTTTGTAAAGTCAAAATTGTAGGTAAAAGTGTTTCTATATATGACTAATACACAAGCGCAATTAATGTGTTTGAAATCCTGTTTATGTTCATAAATACAGAACTTAATAATTATGGCCATCTTGCCAATATAAAACATCGGACATAAGGCACATTTTATTTTGTAAACGCCAGCTAAAAAAAAGTGTTATTAGAGGTTGGGTGGGGATAGAGTTTGGTGTTGAGTAAATCATTAATTATTTTTTTAAGACATTTTACTTTCTAAAATATAAAAATTAAAAAAAATAATTTTAGGAAAACTTGTTTAAAAAAAAAAAAAAAAAAAAAAAAAACGATTTTATTTTTATACTAAAAAAATTTAGAAAATTTCACATGCATTTGGTTAAGCAAATTGGATTTCAAAATCAACCTAGTTTTCAAACTATTGGGATTTTTCCTCCTCGGCCCCAAAATCAACAGTTTTAGACCATTCTTGTAATGATCTTTTCTCTGTTGATTGCGGCATAATACTGGTCCTGTGCAATTCTAGGTGGTCCAGCCTTCTGGCTTTGCCATCACTCTTTGAGAAGGGGTTAACTAATTGCTAATCGCCTGAGGCGTCTCTAGCTGGAAATGCCGAGAGGTTGCTCAGTCATCTTTTGCAGGATCAGAGTGGCCACCCCCAGGGTGCTGACTTCTCAATCTCGCTTTCCGACCATTGTGTCACATTTCTCACCGTGAGAAAGAAATAAATGCCTTCTACCTAATATACTTAGATTGCAATGATACAACTCAACCAAAGGTGCATTTTGATATTGTGTTAAGATACAATCAATTTTATAAAAAAACATTTTTTAAAGAGGATAGGTTCTTCTTTGTCTAGGTGGAAACTATTAACTAATTAAAATAATTACTCCTATGCTCAATAATAGTTTTATTGTTGAACATAAACAATCTTTTCAGTTCATTTATGGTGTTTTCTTTAGTAGACATATTTAAGAAAGTCACTTTATTAATGCTATCGTTAAAAAAAATGATTTCCTACTTTTTGTTCCAGTATTCATTTTATTGTGACATTTATGACTTTTTATTTTTCAGAAATCTTCGTCTTAACAGCTGGACACGAATTTATTGTTTCTGTTCACCAAAGACGGGTTTATTTGTTAACATCAAGTTTAGACTTGTTTGAAAAAAGTTTCAAGTCTGATTTTAATATGCCTTTTAAACACAATCTTATCAATAATTGTTTGTGCGAAAAAAAAAAAAAAAAAAAACAGGTGATAAAAAACTTTTGTGAATGGAGACTAATCTGACAAGCAGCAAAATCACACCCCTTCACAACTGAGGTATCTAGATATCAGAAAACCTTCTACTCTAATAGTTTCTTCTCTTGGATTGATAGATTTGTTTTGTTTCTCGGACTGTACTAACATGCAAAGGTTTACTTACTACTCAACTCCCCACAGATAAAACCCCAAATAGTAGCCCCCTTACATCCAAGTGGCAGTATGCTATGTTTGGCGTGAAAAAGAGTAAAAGTACAAGAAATTTGGTATTTGTTTAAAGTAATAGCATGCTGTTGTTGGATTTGGTTGTTTTGTTTTACTGAATATCAACCCTTTTTGGGTTATTTAATTATAAAGTCGATTATTATGGTATAAGTTTTTATGCTTCAAGTTCTTTATATCTTCAAATATTTATTCATGGTGTTTGGTTTGATTATTTTTAATTTAGACTTTGCAGAATATGATTGAGTTTGCAAAGATAAAGTAAAGGGAAAAAAAAACAATAATATCAATGTTGGGTGTATTTTTTTTTTTTTTTACTTGCCTCACCACAGGGCAAAGTTAGACACAAGGTCGGTTTTTTATTTGGGGGTGGGGGAAAATCAACTCCTCAAAAAGGGACACTCTGGTTATTAACAAAAATAAAAATGTATCAGTCATGGAGGATTTCTCCATTAACCGAGACAAAATTGTTTGTTATTCAGTGGATGCTTTTTTGTCTGGTGATCCTTGGAAAAACTTAACATGTTCAAATGGGATATAATTTTTTTTTATTGATCACTAGAACAAATTAGAGTCCTATAAAGTAAATTATGTTTTTGGGTTTTGTATTTTTTTATCATAATAAAATACTCAGGTTAACATTCACAGGCAACATAAATTAAAACAACTACATTGAGGATATTGCCAAGGCTGCTGCAGAGAAAGTGTGCGCTCTCTCTCTTTCTCTCTCTCTCGCTCTCTCTCTCTCTCTCTCTCTACTGTATTAGAAAATTACTCACACCAGAGATTATCCTATATCTTTATAAAGTCACAATTTGCCCCATGCATGCTACATATGGGCTGGTGCATCTACCACTAGTCTCACTCTTAGATGGGGTTCAAATAAAGAGTCTCAAATCTAATAGGAAGCAGGAAACAGGGGGGAAATTCCAGCGTCTAGCAGACAGAGGGTAGAAACTTTTAGAGTAGAAGGCTTTCTGGAATTTAGAGACCTCAAAAATAAAAGGTGTGATTTTGCTGCTTGTGAGTTTAGTCAGGAGTAAGTAGGTCAAGAGGAGCACAAGTATAGCACATTCCATTAAAGTACTTGTAAAAAATGCATAAAAATGCGACATTGCGACGACGAGACAGAGTTGAGAACTTGAAGGACCTACTGGATTTTAGACTCTTCTTTTGGATGCTGTTTAAGAGTGTGGGACTCGTGGTAGATTCACCAGAGCAGATCTTAGAATAAATACTCATAAATCAATATTAATATATTTCTCCTACATGCTTTTGCCAGTTGTGTAATGTAAAAGTTTTATTATTAATTTAAGATAATCACTTAGTTAAAGCAGGACAGAAAAAAAGCCTACGTACAAAAGATAAAGCCAACGAGCACAGAGCCGCAGCTGAGACTTTTGAATATATATGACGACTACTTGAATTATTGAAAAGCCAAAACAGAAAAGACCCCAAGAGTAAAAAACATTTTTCCCCAACTAATCGATTAGACAAAGTCTGTATTTCAAAGTCAAGTTGCTGATTAACAATCAGTTTTGAATCAAGCATAACTAGAAAAACAGAGTTCAGAGTTATAAAAAGATTTCAGAGTCAAAATTTTTTTTTTAAGTTAGAAGTTTAGTTTTAAAACCTTAACCCACTCTACATAGCCACCATTTTTCTGTGCATGAGCGTTGTTGTCACATTTGGGCTGGTGTACAAACCACTAGCCTCTCCCTCTGCGACAGGACGCAAAAAAAATTCTAATCTAAGAGGTCAGATACTGTCTCTGTCAGGCTTCAGCCTCTGCCACGTCACCAGTGTTCTATCCTTGTACTTATTTTACAAGTACATCTATGGAATGTCCTTGTACTTGTACCCCATCAATGAAAAATAATCCTTACTTAAACAACTAGCAGCAAAATCCCACTCCTTCATTGTAAAGATCCCTTAATATCAAAAGATCTTTGAATAATATCTTTTTTCTTCTGAACAGCTTGCCTTTGTAATTCCTTTCCTACTTACTTTTTCCCTAACCAAATAAAACTTGAGGAATTTAAATGTATGTGAACAAACATCTCACTGCCCAAATCACCACATAGGTCGATTCTCTATAAATCTAGCCCCTATCATAGTAGCCTCTTACACATCCATGGCAGTATACTATGTTTGATTTCCTCCTGTATCAGAAAAAACGCTATGAGATATACAAATATCTGTACGTGATGTTGTCAAGCTAATCAAAAACCTTGATTCCAGTAAAGCAACCGGCCCTGACAGTATTCCAATTATAGTAATCAAAAAACTTCAACCAGAACTGGCGCCCATACTTACAAAACTGTTTAAACGTTGTCTTAAGAATTGCTTCCCATAACCATGGAAAATCTCATCAGTATGCCCTGTATTTAAGAATTCAGGTGATCGCTCATCCCCCTCTCAGTACAGGCCAATAAGTCTCCTGTGTGTCATGAGTAAGTTGCTGGAATCTGTTAAATAGAGAAGACATCAACCACCTCAGAAAAAATAACCTTCTTATTGACACACAATATGGTTTCCATTCTGCTAGATCTACAGCAGATGTGCTTTAGTTATATCTCATAGGATTAGTGAATCTCTCAACAGAGGCAACCTTTCTAGGGCAATTGCTCTTGACATATCTAAGGCCTTTGATAGGGTATGGCATAAAGGTTTACTTCACAAGATCTCCAGCTACAGTATAGCTGGAAATGTCTTCTCAATTATTAAATCATTTCTCTCTGATAGGTTCATAAGAGTAGTAGTTGATGGGCAAAAATCAGAAGCTCACAGTATTAATGCTGGAGTCCGTCAGGGATCCATCCTGGGCCCAACTCTTTTCCTGATCTACATTAATCATATCCTTACATCATTCATAGACATTTATGCTGATGACACTACCATCTATGGTAGCACATCTAAAACAGTAAACGACCAAGTTCTCTCTGATTCTCTCACCTCTGATCTTGAGCACGTGGTACAATGGGGAAAGGAGTGGCTGGTTACTTTTAATGCATCTAAAACCAAGCTTCTCTCTTTACATCATCAGCGTTCTGATCTCCATCTGGCATCAACTGAAATGAATGGCTCTCGTCTTGGGGAGGCCCCAAGTTTTGACAAACTTCTGGGCTTGACCTTTACTTCTGATTTTAAATGGAACACGTACATCAAATCTGTTGCCAAGGCCGCTGGAAAATTGGTCGGATCCTTCTATCGATCCAGTAGATAGATATCTGATGCAATTCTCTATCTATATAAGAGCCAAGTACGTCCAAGGACGGAATACTATTACCACATCTGGGCAGGAGCTGCTAGAAAGGACTTGTCCTGCCTTGATAGAGTTCAAAATAGACTTCGTAGCCTCATAGGAAATGTCCTTTTCTCTTCGTTGCAACCTCTATCTCACAGAAGAGATGTTGTGCGTTTGTCTCTGCCTTATCGTTATTTTCATGGAAAGTGTTCGACTGAGCTTCAATCTATGGTACCCCCCCATCGCCAAACTTTCACAAGAAAGCCTCGTCTAGCAGAAAACACTATCAATAATTCCCCCCACTCTTTATCTGTGCCTAAACCTAAATGTAGATTCCATGAACAAAGCTTCTTTCTTAGAAGTGCACGCCTGTGGAATTGTCTTCCGTTTTCCTGCTTTCCAGCTGACTGCAATATAGTTGTCTTCAAGTCCAATGTAAACAAGTTCTTGATGAGTCGTTCCATTTGTTAACAAATTTACCGAATTTCCATTACTAATGATTACTATATTTTCCAATTGACAACTGTACACTCTTAACCCTCATCCTCGAGTGATCTCTGAACCTTGATAAGTGGGTATGCTCATATAAAAAAAAAAAAGCTATTTTAAATATACTTTTTATTCATACAAATGATGTGCCTGTTTATCTGGTAAAGATTATAAACTGTTGGATAAATTTCTACCAAACTTGGCTTATAAAATAGGCTCTTATGTAAGAGGTGTCATGGACTATTCAAAATTGATCCAAGACAAACCTGAAAATCAAAAGGTAAACAAAACATCAAATAATCTATTTTTCACAGGTGGCCTCTAATTAGAAGTTCCATAAATAAAAAAAAATATCTCATCCAGAAATTAGTTTTATAAAATACCAAACACAATAACATATCAAAGGTTGTATTTAAAGGGCATATTTAAACGAGGATTCATTTGTCTAGTCGCTATGAAAAAGCAAATACTTGAATTGGTTAAGCAATTTCGTAATAGGATCTGGAAACAAAAAAGACAAAAGAAATATATAATAAAATATTGCCTGACATTACTTCCAAGCAACATGGGTTCAATGTAATCATTAAAATATTGCTAGATTAGCTGGTTCTGTTTGCTGTTCCTTTGTTGAAAAAAGAAAGAAAAGGAAAATAATTGGTCAGTTCTCTATTGAACAAGACAAAGTAGTTATGAAAATTTACTAATGGTTTTTATTAAAGGACAAATCCTCAATTCAGAGAAATTTCAACCCCACTCCAAAATAATTGAAGTGGTTTATTATCTTTTTATTTTTACATCTTATAAAATCTTTCTGGCAGACCCTAATTAAACAATAAAAAAACACTTTTGGGTAGAGAATAGGAGCCATAAAATAAAACAATTAAGTTTATGTTTTGGAATTGTGATAGGGACATAATTATCTCCCTTGAAATCATGTTATTGTTTTTGCTTGTGAATAGTCTGTCTTTTTTTTTTGTTTGTTTTTTATTTTTTGTTTTTTATTCTTTAAATGCCATTTCATGGTGTAGCATAAGAATAGGTTTGAGTTGTGGGATATTGCACAGAAGGTGGTCAAATCTGGTTGAATGAAAGTGAAAACTTTGGTGTGTTGTTAATTAACAGTGGAATTTGATTGAGAATGTTTCAACAAACATTCCAAGCCATAGAACTAAATCTCAAGGGTTAAAAGTTGAAAGCATCAAAGACCATTTTGTTGCTTTTAGTATAAATGACAGAGAAAGAAGTAAAAGTAAAAAGACCAGGAAAGGATACAAATGGAGGGAGGAGGCAAAGAAAAGAGGTAGGGAAATGGAAAGGTAAAGAAAAAAGAGGAAGGAGGGAAGATGGATGGAAAGAGAATAAAAGAGGTAGGAGGGGGAAAAAAAGGAAAGGAGGGGAAGAAAAAGATGAAAGGGAGGAAATGTGGAAGAGGAAAATAAGGAGAGAGGAAAAAAGTAATGGGAAACAGAAAAAAGGAAGAGTAAGCAGAAAAAAGGAAAGGAAAATAAAAGGGAAAAGGAAGAAAAGGGAAAAGAAAGAGGAAAGAGAAAAAGGAGAAGAAAAAGGTTAAAGAAAAAGGTCAGAGAAAGAAAAAAGAAAAGTGAAAGGCAAGAGAAAGATATGCAATAATCAAAATTTTGAAAATAGATAACAATGGCAGTAAACATAAAGAGACTGAAAGAAATTTGGAAGATGGAAAGTATTAAAAATGGTGAGTAAGGATTGATAGGAAACATAAAAAAAATAGAAAAGATATAAAACTGAAAAAAAAGAAGAAAAACAAAAGAAAATAGAGAAACAAAAATAGTTGATAAAGTGAAAGAAGGACAAAGTGAGAAAAAAAATATGAATGAGAAAACCGCAAAGAAGACAAAAGGAAAATGACGATAAAAGAAAAAGTTAAAAAAAAAAGTGAAGAAAAAAGGAGAAGAAAAAGATTAGAAAAAAAAAGGATGAAGAAAAAGAAAAAATAGGAACTATTGATGTTGTAGACGAGATCAGACAATGGAACTTTTGGTAAGGAATGCAGGGTTCGCCATGAATTGTGATTATCCACTAATTGAGTGGTCATTAGAAGAATCACAGCTTTGGTAAAAGCAAGAGCAGAGAAGAGCTTCAAAGAAACTTTGGAGCAATATGAGGGGCAATACCGAAAAAGGAATGGAATGTAATTGAGGAAAAGATTTAGCAAGCAAATTACAACAACAAACACTGCAGCAATAATAGAAGAAAAGAATGTGAACAAGTAAAGAGTTAATATAGTCTGAAATAATGAAAACATTTGAATGTTGAAGCATGCCTCAATCATAAAAAGGTCTTGCTTTTCTTAACACCTCATACAATAGCATAACTGTCATTGGATTTAGAATTTGTAAATATTATTTGAAACTGAACACTAACCTAGTCTATAACAAGGGGAGTATAGGTGTAAAATATAATACATTAAAATAATAGATTAATGTAGTTTGCTTGAAGCGTTATGTGTAGTGTGTCAAGCTAATTTATAGAAGGCTATTTCAAGGCAGAGATGTAACAGATAAATGCGGAGTGAAAGCAAATAAGGATATACAAAACTGAAATGAGTTTTTCAGTTTCCTACCTTTTATTATCAATATAATGTTTTCATATCTATATTATATTTCTCTTAGTCTCTGTCTGTCTGTTCTATTTTTTCTTGGAAGTATTATGGCATTTGATCGATGCACAGATAGGAATTAATAGGGATTAGTATTTAATGCGAAAATGAGTACAAATTTAACCATATTCAACTATCAATTTGGCAGGAAGCATTCATTTTAAGGCAACGGGCTATAACTTTTGTTGTTTTTAACAGGTTAACAAGTCTAGTAGGATTATAATGATTGCTGCATCCTTTCAGATAATTGCCGTCACATTAAGTTCTTTATCTCGTCGTCCTTGCCATCTTAGATGACTCAGATTTGCACATCTTGAAGCATATGTGACATTAAGCAATTTCCACCGAGTTGACTTCCTCTGAAGGCTATGAACAATTATATATCTTCTCAAACCAGCAGCAGACTTGCAAACCTTGCTGCATATTAAATAGATCGTTTGGTCCGGACTAATAGGTACAAAGTTTACCTGAATAGGAGTTTTGTGTGACTTAAGGTGGTTGACGTAGCCAGCCTTTGACAGAAGCACTCATTCACAGGTGTCACATTTCCAGCTCTGTGTGTCATGGTTAATTAAACCCAAGTATGAGTATAATTACAATCTTACTATCAGTGTCGTTTGATGTAGGTTCATATAACAATATTTCTGGAAAAATACCCTTCTTCTTCAGATGTGGATTTCTTTTCAGTTTTAAACGTGCATAAGAAGACTTAAGATTAGTGCAAAAGAGAATGAGTTTTAAATTTAATAACTTTTTTTTTTCTTACTCACGTTCACCTCTAACAATGCATATCACTACTTGGACATAAGGGGCGACTGTTTGGGACCATGCCTAGGAAAGATTAACAAGATGTTGGTTTACGTTGCATTTAAACTTTTGCATATCAGTATAGTCAGGGAAGCAGGTAGCAGGAAGGGAATTCCAAAGTCTAGCTGTTCGAGGGAAGAAACTATTAGACTAGAAAGCTTTCTGGCATTTAGGGACATCAACAGTGAAGGCGTGCGATCTTGTTCCTATGCAGGTTTGTCGGGGATATGTATGTCGAAAGGGCAACAAATTCATCAGAGTATATTCCATTAAAGTATTTGTAAAACAGGTACAGAGATGCAACATTGCGGTGATGGGACAGTTAGAGCTTAGTTAACAAAGTGGGACCTATTAGATTTAAAACTCTTTTTTTTACCCTATCCAAGAGGGAGAAGCTAATGGTAGATGCACCAGCCCAGATGTGGCAACAATACTCCATGCATGGGTGAATGGTGGCCTTGTAGAGGTACAGGATACTCTCAGGTGTGAGTAGTCTTCTAGCTCTTCTTTGCAGCACACTTTGTAATGTCCTCAATGTATTTGCTTCTGTGAATGTTAAGCCGAGGAGTTTGAAGGAAGAATTCTCAGGTAGGGTGTTATTTGTCATAGACATTGGTGATTGGAGAGGTACCCTGTCATTGTTAAAGGAGAAAAGCTTAGTCTTACTAGCATTAAATGTTACCATCCATTTGTAGACCCATTCCACTATGGTCTGGAGGTCATTTTCTGACGATTCTGCTATTGTCTTAGATTTATGTACATCTGTTCTTCCCTCGTGCATGTTATAGAGAGTTGTATCCTCAGCAAATATACCTATCTCGGACACAATATTATCAGGGAGGTCATTTATGAATATCAGAAATAATAGAGGTTCAAGGATCAACCCCAAAGGCACTCCCACATTAATATTGCTTGGATGTACATCCATTAATGACAACCTGGATGGTCCTATTGTCTAAGAAGGATTTAATCATATTTAGTATACATACAGTTATACTGTAGAATCTAATTTTCATTAGCAGACCTTTGTGCCACACTTTGATAAAGGCCTTGAATATATCAAGGGCTACAGCCCTGGCTTCACCCACCTTATCCAGTGTATAATATATGCGTTCAAAGATGACTTAAAATATCTGCAGTAAAACGACATTGCCTAAATCCATACTGTTTGTCAGGAAGAAGATTTGCTTTTGAGAAATGGACTAGTGCTTGATTAATTAAGGTCTCAAAGATTTGAGCGAAGAGGGGGAGAAGACTGATAGGGTGATAATTGAGAGTCCTTTTACTTAAATGTTGATTTCAAACATTTTACTTGCTTTTTATATTTATTGTCACTGTTTTTTCTATTATATGTTTATTTTAATTTTTTTTAAATTGTTTTATTTATTTGTTCTCACGTTATATGTTTCGTTTTTAATTAAATTTAATTTTTATTGTTCCCGTGTGGACTTCATTTCATAAGGAAAGTCAATCCATTTGGTCAGTTAAGAAGTGTCTCCTCTATTTTTTAAATCTAAAATTCAGCTTTAAAAAAAAATTAAAACATTTTAAAAAAACGTGATAGAAACTATCCATTAGGATTGTTGTTATTTTTCTTGGTATAACGCTTAATATTCACCCTCCCCCATTATTTAATATTTTATATACATCATTCATAATGAATTAAATGTTTTATTTTTAATTGATTATTTCTTCATTATATACGGCATAATCGCGTCGACACACCGGTTCTCGTCAGATCACCGAAGTTAAGCAACGCTGAGCCTGGTTAGTACCAGATGGGTGACTATTTGGGAATTCTAGGTGCTGTATGTGCTCTCCGCTTATCTTGGCATTTGTTTCCAGTCGTGCTATACTTCACTTGCCACTGGTATTTAACAAGGTCGTCTCAGGAGAGGTGTGCCACAAAAATTTCATGCGCAAGCAACCCTTCGTGGGTATCCATAGTCCGTCTAAGACTGAAGGAGCCTGCTTTATTTCTTCATTAATTATTATTTTATTTATCTATTTTTAGATCTTTTATTCTTAGAGATGAGCGTGAGGTTACGTAAGTATTTGACACAGAGCATAATATACAGATTCGTGACCACCTTTATTGTCCGACAGAGAAAATTTTATATACATAATTTATATTTTATAAAAATGGCATATATTTAAAATTTCATGGGGGTTATGCTCTCATAAGAGTACACTTGGCGTTTCTATTGTATTTCCCATCAAATCTTATATGACAATGGTTAGAATTGATGTAGATTCTCTAGCCTGTCTTTATAGTGGGAATACACAAACATCACACAAAGACACACACACACACGAGTTATCTATATATATAAAAGGCAAAATGGCTGCGCGCGTATTTGTATGTCCAGCAAAGGCTTTTATCGCGGGGGTTACTATGTTTAGAACTTTTTATATACTCCCTAGATGATAATATCTACGATTTGCGAACAGTCATCGTCTCTACATTTATTTTGAGAGTTTTTTTTTAAAAAAAAACCTGGTTTCCAGTGTTTATTTATATGAAAAAGCAAACAAAACGAAACTGAATCGAATCCAATCAATTCGCTGACCTTCGTGGCCAGCACGTCATGAAGGCAATCAGCTTTGATCAATGTGGGGAATACCCTTCATATCAGACAACTGCTATTCATTTGAGAATACCTCCTCTTTTTGGGGAGCTTTGTTTCCACAACATCGTGGGGAAACAAATAAATGAAACAGCGGAAAGCTGAACTGGCCTTCAGCCAACCTTCATTTCTGCACCTGTGTATTCACTTAACAAGTCAACTTTTTGATTGACATGGCTAAATTTGAACGCTTTTCACTTCCTATGACTTCATAGCATAGCGGTAAGATGTCACGTTTTCTTTCACTTTCTTTTCCGCCTTCGCATTACAGGTTCGAGCCTGCCTACTAACATATTTTTTTTTCTTTGACACCTCCAAACATCCGGGTACCCCCACTAGTATATTATATATGAAGACTATTATCAAAGAGAGCTCGGTATTTTGTCAATTTCGTTTTTCTTAGATGAACTGCATTTACCATGGGTAAAAAGCCCCATCCACCCCACTGTTACTGTCATCAGTTCAAAGTCATCGTGCCTGATAGGGCTTTTGAGTTGTGTGAAGGCAACCTATCTAAAAGAAGGTAAACTTTAACCAAAAAATTGAGTTTGGTATGAGCCAATCGTCTCATTCAGTGTGCCCATTGAATCTTCTTTACTCAAAAAATGAATTGCATACTGTACCAGCTTAATTCCACTGTAAAAACAGGTATCTTTCAGTTTCCATTTTTTGTGTGTGTGTGTGTGTGTGTGTGTATTCTGTTCTTAATACACAAAAGTATAAAACCTGAAAAATCTTGGAAGGGTGGTCACACTCGAAACCGGGTAAACAGTCACCACACACCTACATTTTATATATAAGCACACACATTAATGAATGTTTGTAAAGTGTAACATAAGTGACGTTTGGGGTACAGTATCACAGACGTTTATAAACCATTAAAACTTCTTTTAATCCTTTTATGTTTTTTTATTTATAACCATATAAACACTTCAAAGTAGATTTCAATGATCCAATATGTAAACATTTGCACATGTTATTAGTGATGCATGTATTGTGCTATTAAAAGTATGTATGTTTTACAAGACAACTTGTTTTGTTTTTCTCAAATGACTGCTTTCTGTATGTATTCGTTTTGACACAAGACACTTAATATGCTTAAGATATCTTAATACATTTCTTTGCCATGGTGGACCTAAATTGTTGGAACCTTTGAAGCTTAAAATGTTTTGAGAACCTTAAAAATTCAAGTGTTATGGTTCCTCTTTCATAATCAGTGAGGAAAATGTGGATGCTTGGGGGAGGGGAGGTAAATAGCCACTTATTTTCTTTAATAAGATTGCTCCAAGACATTATCTCAGATTGCTCTAAGGCAACATCTCAGATTTTAACAAGAATTACTATTTTAGATAAACTAATATATTGAAGACAAACATTTCTTATAGATTTTAGTGGGTTTTTGTTGTTGTTGTTGTTCATAAGAAAGATGCAAATTAGAGCACGGTTAATCAGAGATATGAGCATGTCTGCTAACTTCTTTCAGGTTATAAGATTTACAAACTTGAAATTCAGTAAGAATGATTTTTTTCACCTACACAGATTTTCATAATTGCATCATATTTATATTTTGTCTCATAAATAGTTCACTTAGTGAACATGAAACAAAGGCAGGATGATGCAATACAAGGGTCGGAAAGTGGGATTTGAAAAGCCAGTGCCCTAGAAGAAAAGCAACTTGGCCTGCAAAATCTGCTTGAACAACTGTTGGCATTCTTCAGTAGGGGCACCTTAAATGATTAGCAATAAATTAACCCCTTTTCAAAGGAAGAAGATAAGACCTAGGAGAGTGGACATCCTAGAACTGTACAGGACTAGAGACATGCTTTAATGAACAGAAAAGAAGCCATCTCCACCATGGCCTGGACTCTAGTGCCGAAAGAAAACCCTGGCTGCTTAAAGAGCATGAAACATTTCACTTAAAATTGATTTACCTTTGATTTCAGTCGAATTAAAGACATAAGTACATGACACAACAGATACAGATTCTAAAAATTGGAGCAAATTTTTATCATTTTATACCATAAAATCAAACATATGTTTACCTCCATAAGTATGTTTTCAATTGCTTTAAATATTTTTTTTTTGGGTGTGTGTGTGTGTGTGTGTGTGTGTGTGTGTGTGTGTGTGTACCGGGTGGCTGACATTTTCTTAAAAACTATCCATTTTCTGAACATAATTAATCTCATTGTAGCCTTTAGCAAAAAAACAAAACAAAAAAAAAAAATTTTGATTTTTAAATTTAAAAAACTTGGAAAAAAAAAACCAAACAGATGATAGCCATGGTGTTTAACATACTACAATGTTGAGGAAGTTTACTGTGTATGAACATAGTCACATTTTATTAATTAAAAAAAAAATCAACAAAAAGGTTATTTTATAAATTAAAATGAAAGAATTTGATTTTATATAAACACTAGCAGGTCGCTTTGCATTACCCAATTGTAAAATATTCTTAAATATGTAGATTCCATATTTTTGGAACAACTACTAAACTCAGTCAGTGAACAGTGAAAATGATTGCATCTCCCCCAGTGGTTTTAAATGCACCCCAGATACGAACTTAGAAACCTGGTGCAATATATATGGTCCCTAGTATTCTCAAATGGTCACCTATCTAGTACTGGCTAGGCTCATTGTTGCTTAACTTTGGTGATCTAACGAGAACAAGTATATCAATGTGATTATATATATATATATATATATATATATATATATACACACCTATAAATTCGTTTTTCTTTTGTGTGGATTGATATTCAGATTAAAAACGCTCTTTTTTATTTATTTAAAAAGAAAATACAATTTTCTTATATATGGATCGTGCAACTGCATTCATCTGCAAAAGATCTAGCTAATTTACGTATTCCTTTTAAACATTCATTTTAATTAATTCCCTATAAGTTTTTTCGGTTTTCTTATGGGATGATCATCTTTCGTTAACTATTACGTGTAATTATATTCATGCAGATATTCTACATGATCTATACTTGTATAATATTTGCGTAAAAAGTTTATAGTAAGCACGACATTGATTCCATATATATTTATGTATACGTATATAAATTTGTTTAATCTATCCATCTATCTATATAAGTGAACGTGTGTGTGTATGTGTGTGTGTCTATGTACATTTCCCTACGCAATAACTCAGTCAATATTTAGTCTACAGACTCGAAATTTGATATACAGGTTACTGAGATTTGGGAAAATCGATGTGATCAGTTTTCGGCCAGAAATTTGGCGATTAAGGGGTCAAAGTTCAACGATCTGACCTTTGAAAACTCTACCAAACTCCTCCGACAATTTTCGGTCTAAACACTTGAAATTTTAGATATAGGTTCCTTAACTTAATAACTTGATTTGAGCCCAAAACAAGAAATTTTAAGGGGTCATAATAGGGGTCAAATTTTTAAAAAAATTGACCTCTGCAGTCTCTTCCAAATTACTCAGACAATTTCTGGTCTAAATATTTGAAATTTTACATAAAGGGTATTCAGAGATAGGGCAAACTTTTTCGTCAGTTTGGGTTGAAAATTTTTAGTTACCAATATATAAATGTATGTATGTATGTATGTCTGTTTGCATGGCTGCCTTAAACTTTCAATAGAGGCGACGTATTTTACCAAGATCAGTATCGTTTTAAAGTTCGACCTTTCATACGACAAATATCGAAAAATTGGCTAAAAACATTAATATCTTCCCCTTCAACTAGGCACTTTTCTACAGGGGGGGATTACTTTTTTCGCCGATATTTTTTTTAAGTTATCTTCTCCTTTAGATTGTCTAGGCTTAATTTAAAAAAATATCGCTTCCGTTTTGGCGGTGGTCGTAACAGCATAAACGTTAGGTTTTACCCCGTTTTTTTCCTCCTTTGCAGTACGGGTTCGAGCCTGCCTTCCTACTACCACTTTTTTTTTTTGCTGAAAATGCAATAACTGTCAATTTTCAGTCTACAGACTCGAATTTTGATATACAGGGTACTGAGATTTGGGAAAATCGATGTGATCGGTTTTTAGCCAGAAATTTGGCTGTTAAAGGGTCAAAGTTCAACAATTTGACATTTGAGAACTCTACCAAACTCTTCCGACAATTTTGGGTCTAAACACTTAAAATTTTAGATAAAGGTTCCTTGGACATGGATCAAACTTGATTTGAGCCCAAAACAATAAATTTTAAGGGGTCATAATAGGGGTCAAATCGCTACCCAATGTGTTAGATGTAACTATATTCATAATCTCTACATCTATTATTCCTGAAATAGGTATATCAACTGACCTCATAACAAGGCTGAACAAAAATAATTATCGCAACGGATTCATTTATATATACACACACATATATATAAAAAAATCCAGCCGTTTTCAATGCTAAGCTGTTGAATTTAGTATTTGTCCAATTTATGTTTATTCATTTGTAAAATAATGTGTGAAATACATCATCATCACCTTCAGCAAAAGAGTGAACCTTGTAAACAAACTATTTATAAAAAAAAAAAATCCAGGCATTTTCAACGCTAACCTGTTGAATTTAGTCTTCATCGGATATATATATATATATACACACACATATATATATATACATACATACAAACTCCTATAAATTCGTTTTTCTTTTGTGTGTATTGATATTCGTATTAAAAACGCTCTTTTCTATTTATTTAAAAAAAAAAAAATACAATTTTCTTATATATGGGTTGTGGAATTGCATTTACTAGCAAAAGATCTAGCTAATTTGCATATTCTTTTAAACATTCATTTTAATTAATTCCCTATAAGTTTTTTTTTGGTTTTCAAATGGGATAATCATCTTTAGTTAACTATTACGTGTAATTATATTCATGCAGATATTGTACATGATTTATACTTACATAATATTTGTGTAAAAAGTTTATAGTAAACGCAAACATTGTTTCCATATATGTTTATGTATACGTATATATCTTTGTTTGACAAATTTTGCCTACCAAACTCCTCCTAGAGTCTACAGGCATGAAACTTCATATACAAGGTATTTGAATCCATGCAAAACTTTATATTTGTGTTTTAGCCCGGAAAAATCGGTGCAAAAGTGTGAAAATTAAAAAAAAAACTGAAATTTGCCAGGTGGAGATTGAACGCCGGCATTACGAATCCATAACGTAGTAGCTATTGGTTCATATTTTAATTTTTAGCCTTGCAGTAAACATGGTTTCATAGCCGAGTCATTAACGGCAGAGGCAAAATAAATCGTGAGCTGAACGTTTTGGTTTCGATTCTCGGTGGTGGCGCATGAGTCTCGTTTTTTTTTTTTTGTTTTTTTTAATACTTTTTAAATCATTACTATATATTGCATCCAATCTATCTATCTATCTATCTATAAAAGTGAAAATGTCTGTCTTTTCTCTATGGTAGTTAAGGAAGACTATTATACAGAAAGGCATGAATTTACATATTCACACTTTTTAATATATACATATGCACATAACCTTATGAACAGTACATAGGGTCCGAGCAATGCCGGGCAGAACTGCTAGTATATATATATAAAAGTGAACGTGTGTGTCTGTATACATTTCCCTATGAAATAACTATCAATTTTAAGTCTACAGGCTCCAAAGTTGATATACAGAGGGAAGGTCGCTTTTTTCGCCGATATTTTTTAAAGTCATCCTCTCCTTCTGATTGTCTAGCCTTAATTAAAACCTACGTCACTTCCGGTTTGATGGTGGTCGTAACAACAAAGATGTCAGGTTATTTCCCCGGTCTTTTCCTCCTTCGCGGTACGGGTTCAAGCCTGCCTTCCTACTACCACAGTTTTTTTTTGTGCTCAACACACACGTCCAAACACCCGGGAAACGCCGGGCTGAAATGCTAGTATATATATATATATATATATATATATATATATATATATATATATATACATACATACATACACGAAAGATGACGTAAATATCACAAAACAATTGTAACTACTCTTCCAATTTTTTTGGATTTATGTAATCATGTCCATATTCTTTTTATTTTATTTTAGAGTTAATGAGTTCTTATTCTTTTGATGATTCAGGGTAGAAAAGATTAAAAAGTTGACATAATAATTATGTAAATGATTCTACCCTACGAAACAGGTGCCGTCAAGAATTGAACATTTTAACATGATGAAAGAAATGAATGGTAAGATGGACAACATCTTGAAATTTGGTATATACAGTTTTTGTCATTTATTTGTATTTGTATATGTTACATGAAGCTTCATAAATTAAAAGGTGAAATATTATTGAATAAGTATATTTTTCCCCATAAACACACACACGTATAATATATATATATATATATATATATATATATATATAAGAATGTAATTCTTGGTTCGTTCAAAAGCGATAAAACCATATTTCTACATTACCAATTTATGTGAAATGTTTAGACAATCCATATTTAGAGTCAAGGGATGTTTCCATGTTATTAAAATAAATTAACACCGCCAATTATAAAAATATTGAATAAAATAAAGATATTTTTCGTAAGCCAATACTGCGGACCTGTTTTGTTGGTGGAACTGAACTTCCGTTTCAATTCATTTGATACACCACGATTTGACAAGACGAATTAGAAGATTTCATTTTCTGTTTACTCGATAAGTAAAAAAAAAACAATTCATTTGTTTATCTTAAAAATTTTTTAATTTAAAATTTTTTTCTTTATTATATCAGGCAAAAAAAAGCTGTTCGCTTGCGTTTTGAGTTGAAGCATAAAAGTCGAAGTTGTTTTTTTGTTTTTTTAAACAGTTGTTTCGATATAAGAAAATATGAACTTTTTATTATTAAAACTGTAAATTGTTAGGTGAAAGTACAGTTTGTTTTTTTTTAAGAAAATTTACGTATTGGTAATGTGCTTAAATAATATTTGGTGCTAATGCAGAGAGTGATCCACGTTATTTTTAAATCATATTTCCACGTTTAATTAAAGTTTTATTATGTTTTTTTATTACATTGTAAGATTAAAGCACAGATTAGGTACAAAACACCCTCCCCATGTTAAGAATGGCTTTTTGAATAACGTTATTATTTCAGCACGGATCACTCTCTGCATGAGTACCAATTAATGTTCTGTTTTTTGCTTTTTTTTTTAAAATCTTTTTAACAAAATTGAAAGTACACTTTTTCTTTTTTTTTTTTTACAGAAGTTGTTTTTATATAAGAAAATATGAATGCTTTTTCTTTATTAAAGAAATTGGGTACTCATGCACTTATTGATCCGTGCTGAAATAATAACGCTATTATTCATAAAGCCATCCTTAATATGGGGAAGGGAGGGTGTTTTGTACCTATTCTGTACTTTAACCTTACAATTGAATAAAAAAACGGTAAATTTTAAGATTAGGTCTACCTCCACAATATTCTTTTAAATGACGACTATAGGTTTTCAGCTATGCTGAATACGGAAATCGCATTGAAATTTTGCAGAAATAAGTAGTTATCGAGATATAAAAAGTTGTATAATCCATTGTAATCTCTGGCGGCCATCTTTTTTACGCTCATGCAATCGCGTCATAAACAAATCTACGCGCATAACAAAGATGGCCGCCAAAGAATACAATGCATAAAACAACTATTTATATCTCGATAACTACTTATTTCTACAAAATTTCAATGCGATTTCTGTGTTCAGCATAGTCAAAAACCTACAAAAGTCGTCATTTAAAAGAAAATTGTGGAGGTAGACCTAATCTAAAAAAATACCAAGAAAACATAAAACTTTAATTAAACTTGGAAATACGATTTTAAAAATAGCGCAGATCAGTAAGTGCATTAGCACCAGAAATTGTTAGGTGAAATACAGAAAAGTTTCTACCAAGAAAACCGTTATTTTTTCAGCCATTCTTACCAAGGGGAGGGGATGATGTTTTGTCACTATTCTGTGCTTTCAACTAACAATTTATTAAAAAAAACAAAAAGGTAAATTTTCACATTAGGTCCACCTCCACAATTTTTAACATGGGTAGGTTGGGGGTGTTTATTCTGAAAGCCATTCTTAACATGGGGAGAATGGTGGTATTTATTCCAAAAGCCGTTTTTAACAGACGAAAGACAGGTAAAAGGTTAAAACACATGGTTAGGCATGGGTGTTGTTTATTCCGAAAGTCGTTCTTAATATGGGGAGGTTGGGAGCGTTTATTCATGGCCGCCAGTGAATTATAGTGCATAGTACAGGTCTTTATATCTCGAAAACTAATTGCCTCTGCAAATTTTAAATGAGATTTTCTTATTCAGCATAGTCGAAAATTGTGGAATGTAAAAAATTCATTTATTCAGGATAGTCGAAAATTGTGGAATGTAAAAAATATCCCCCCTCCCCCAAAAAAAAGATATCGTGAAATTTAAATTTAAGCACGGTACCAAAAATAAAATTAGACAGAAAAATACCCCCTTTGGGTTTGTACTTACACAAAGACTTGAAAAAGTTGTCACCAAAACAAATATATAACAAGTAAATATTTTCAAATGCAAGATAAGTTACTTTTCTACCTAATTGGATAATTTTTAGTGTTTTTATTGTGTTTGTACTACTGCACATATAGATTCGAAAAAGTTGTCAAAAAATAAATGTATAACAAATATTATCAAAGGCAAAATATGTTACTTTATTACCAAAATGGATAATTTTTTAATTTTTTTTAATGTAAAATGTTTATTCGGCTCCAAAAACACAGCTTTTACTGCTATATTTGAAAATTACAAATGGCAGCAGACTGTGTTAAACACGTTAAGTTTGGGAAAGGAGTTAAAACTAAAAAACTATACAAAATACTGTTAAAAACCACCGAATATGTCTTCCTATGTCACAGTAACATATATTGAGTGAGTTCCTGACAGTATTTTGTATAGTTTTTTAATTTTAACTCATTTTCACAAACTTAACGTGTTTAACACAGTCTGCCGCCATTTGTATTTTTCAAATATACCGATAAACACTATATGTTTTCGAACAGATTAAACATTTTACACTAAATAAAAACACTAAAAGTTAGGTAGAAAAGTAACTTTTCTTGCCTTTGATAACATTTATTTGTTATATTTATTTTTCAACAACTTTTTCGTTTCTGTGTTTAGTAATACAAACCTGTTTTATTTACTGTAACATTTAGTCGTCTCGAAAAACAGAGTTTATCAGTGTATTTGAAAAATACAAATGGTGGCAGACATTGTTCATGATGTTAAGTTTGGGAAAATGATTTAAAACTAAAAACTATACAAAATACTGTCAGAAACCCACCGAATATGTCAGCCTATGTCACGATAAAATAATCAGTGGGCGTCTGACACTGTTTTGTATAGTTTTTTTTTTAGCTTTTAACTGATTTTTCCAAACTTAACGTATTCAACAGAGTCCGCGACCATTCGTCTTTTTCAAATACATCGATAAACACTGAGTTTTTCGACCCGATTAAGCATTTTACATTAAATAAAAACACTAAAAAAATCATCCAGTTAGGTAGAAACGTAATTTACCTTATCTTTGCTTTCATTTATTTGTTTTTGGACAACTTTTTCGAATCTGTGTATAGTAACCCCCCCTCCCCCAAATATTAATTAAAAACTACCATTTTTGAATACAATAAAAAAATAAACTATTTAGCGTTTCAACGTTTTAGCGATGTTCGGCTTAATCCACTGAATGTTGGCCGAGCTCAAGCCATGATCGATGGTACCTCCTGAGGATCCGGATCCAATTCTACAAGAGTACCATTTTTTTTCATTTTTCGCCCTTTTTTTTTGGGGGGGGGATTGCTGTACTAAGAATATAAGAAACATGCATTTTCTCTTTTTATTAGAATTTTCCATTACACCAAATTGAGCCACATCAACGCGTGGCAGGGTACAGCTAGTATATATATATATAAACTAATTGAACATGTTGCTATTTTTACTTGTTGTTGAGATTGTGAGTTTATACCTTTCTCAACAGTATAATGTAACAAGATTACCCCATAGTAATAAAAAAAGCAGGATAGTAAATAAAAATTATACATGGTAATGAGATATTGTTTGGAACGAGACTGACTGTTTTGATAATTTCAAAATTGAGGCGAAAATGAAAATATAAACATTTTATTGTTTGCAGATTGAAGAATGTGTTTAGAAAAAAATAATTTTCAGAATGAAACAACAGAAGGGATTGTGATTAAAATGAATGAATGTTCCACCTTTTTCTCACTCCAGTGGGGGCTGGGGAGTTGACTATCCATAAAGCTATATTAAAATAATGTTAGCATTCTATTACAAAGTATAAACTCTAAATTTCGTTTTGATTCTTCATATTAGCTACAACACCTTTTGCATTTTGGAATCAGTCATGCATAACGCAACAATTTATAAAAGCTGCAAAGGGATTTAAACTTAGTACAGTCAATTCCATAATCTGCAAGGATAGGCTAGATGCGTACCGCCAGGATTAGATTCACAAAGTTAATACTATGCATTAACTTTGTGAATCTAATCCTGGTGGTTTGCAACATCATACATATTCATTGCACCTGAGAAATAGAATTCTATAAATTATCAACAGTTTATTGAAACAAACCTTATTTCATTTCTATAGTTCACATAATCACTGTATAATCTAGATGATAACGAGATGTGAGTCGGGAATGTGAGTGGATATCATGTTTGGAATGCGATTATGATTTTCTGATAACTGCAAGGTTGAAATGAGAATGTAATATAAATGTTTTATAGTTGTGATTATATTTGAGTTCAGCTAACATCTACCATGAACATTATGATACAATAGTGAAAAGCGAGCAACACTGTTTGAAAGAGGCTGTAGAGATTAGAAGAGACCATCTCCACTAGATTACAAATTCGATTTTGTACTCTGTCAAAACAAGAAACAGTGCCTCCCACAATATGGCAATAGTACTCCATTTTAGGATGTATCTGGCTCTTAAACAAACAGAGAATTGCATCTGAGTCCGGAGAATCGACTATCTATAAAGCTGAGTGTACCAAGAAAATGTCAGCATTCTACTATAATGCATTATAAGCCACGAAAAAACTTTTTCGCTTTGATTCTCCATCTTAGTTGCCACACCTTTTGCATGTTGGGTCCAGTAAAAAAAGCCAAGCATAACGCAACAAGATATAAAAGATCCAAAAGGATTTGAAGATGGCACAGTTAATTTCATAGTTTGCAAGAATATCCATTAGGCAAACTCTGTATCACTAAGATTAAACTAGATTCGCATAGTATGTAACTTATACATATTCAATTCACTTGAGAAATAAGGCTTTTATGAATTACTGACAGTTTACTAAAACAATAAGTATTTCATATCTATTTCGTGCACATCATCACTATAAATAAAATATCCTTTCTAGGAGTAATTAATTGAAACATTCAATATTTGTTACAACAATAACTGGGATACTGTGGAAATTCCATGGTGTTTTCTACATCAATCTTTATAATTTACGGTTAATATTTCTATTGAAATAAAGTCTCTCAGATTCAATACTATTATTAACAAAATGACATCTTTTTCTTCAGTAAAATAATAGTTTTTGAATAAATAAAATGAGTTTTTTAAAAAATTGTAACAATTTAGTTCTTTTTAAAATAATATAAATTCTATTTTCTTATCAAAATAATTGCCAGCTAAATATGTTATAAATAAATAAAACGAATATGTCTTTTTAAATTGCAGCAATTTAATTCTTTTTTAAAAAAATAAACTAAAAATTTATTGTCATTTAAATATTCTTCAAATCAAAACGAATGCCACTTTATGGAACGTATTTATTTAAAAGTGCACTGTTTTAGTCAATAGGATGTCATACTTTGTAATTTGGAACCATGCATTTTACAATGGATAAAACGTGCGTTCTATCCCAACCATTATCAATGGACCAGAGGTCATCTTGACAACATCCGAAAAGGCCAAACTATTTGCCAAAAACTTTGCGGCAAATTCTACCTTGTGTGACCAAGGCCATCAACTCCCCATATTCCCTCCTATAACAGACAACATGCTATGCAACATACAAATATCTGTGCGTGAGGTCGCCAAGCTAATCAAGAACCTTGACTCCAGTAAAGAAACTGGTCCCGACGATATTCCAATTATAGTGTTAAAAAAATTACAACCAGAACTTGCCCCCATACTTTCCAAACTGTTTAAGCGTTGCCTTAAGGAGAAGTGCTTCCCAACACTCTGGAAAACCTCATCAGTATGCCCTGTATTTAAGAATTCAGGAGATAAGTCATCCCCCTCTCAGTACAGACCAATAAGTCTCCTGTGTGTCATGAGTAAGTTGCTGGAATCCACAATAAATAGAGAAGTAGTCAACCACCTCAGCAGAAATAACCTTCTTAGCGACACGCAATATGGTTTTCGCTCTGCTAGATCTACAACAGATGTGCTAACGGTTATATCTCATAGGATTAGCGAATCTCTCGACAAAGGCTTCATTTCTAGGGCAATTGCTCTCGACATATCAAAGGCCTTCGATAAGGTTTGGCATAAAGGCCTACTACACAAGATTTCCAGCTACGGTATAACTGGAAATGTTTTCTCTATCATTAAGTCATTTCTCTCAGATAGCCTCATAAGAGTAGTGGTTGATGGGCAAACATCAGAGGCCCACAGTATTAATGCTGGAGTCCCTCAGGGGTCCATACTGGGCCCAACTCTCTTCCTGATCTACATCAATGATCTCCCAAAACACATACTAAAATCTTTCGTTGACATCTATGCTGATGACACGACCATCTATGGTAACACATCAAAGGCTGTAAATGATGATGTTCTCTCTGATTCACTCTCCTCTGATCTCGAGCACGTGGTACAGTGGGGAAAGAGGTGGCTGGTTACCTCTAATGCATCTAAGACCAAGCTCCTATCTCTACATCATAAACGCTCTGATCCCCATCTGGCATCAATTGAAATGGATGGCTCTCGTCTAAGGGAGGCCCCAGGCTTTGATAAGCTCCTGGGTTTGACCTTTACACCTGATCTTAAATGGAACACATACATCAAGTCTGTGGCTAAAGTCGCTGGGAAAATGGTGGGATCCTTCTACCGCTCCAGAAGATATCTCACTACTAATGCAATTCTCTATCTGTATAAAAGCCAAGTACGCCCAAAGATGGAGTACTGCTGCCACATCTGGGTGGGAGCTGCTAAAAACAGCCTATCCTGCCTTGACAGAGTACAAAATAGACTCCGTGGCTTGGTGGGGGATGCCCTTTTCTCTACCCTGCAACCTCTTTCCCACAGAAGAGACGTAGCGAGCCTGTCATTGTTCTATCGTTATTTCCATGGCAGGTGCTCGTCTGAGCTCCATTCTCTGGTTCCCCCCCCCCGCCAATCTTTTTCAAAAAACACCCGACTAGCTGAAACCACCATCAATAATTTTCTCCACTCCCTATCTGTGCCTAAATCAAAACGTAGATACCATGAACAAAGCTTCTTTCTTAGAACTGCATGCCTGTGGAACTCTGTTCCGCTTGCCTGTTTCCCTCCCGACTTTAACCTGGATGTCTTCAAGTCCAACACAAACAAATTCCTGATGAAACGCCCCCCCTAAGTAATGACACCTTACAAATTCTCCAATACTATTGCTACACTATCCCTTATCCCTGAGTAGCCATTGGGCCTTGATAAGTGGTGAACTCCATGTTAAAAAAAAATAAATAAATAAAAATACAATTTTTTACCTTAGCAATATCACATTAATCACAAATAACTATTATTCCTGATAGTATAATTTCATTTTTTTTTTAAATGAGTACAAAAGGTGATAACGTACGTACAAACATGAAATGCTTAGCGTCTTATTATATAGATCATATATGTTTGGGTATTTTTTTTTTAATGGATTCTGATACATTCGAAACTTGTTTGTGTACTTGAAAATTTTCACTTATATGTTACAATATGTAATAAAAAATAATTAAAATGAAACATTCAAATATAAAAAAATAATTTAAACTTTGGAAAAATTTGGTAAAAAGAAGAGAGCAACGAAAAAAAGAAAAAAAAAGGGAAACATGTTTTCCGTTTAGACAGACCTCATTTACGCACCGTTTCGGTCGATGTAACCTTCGACCTTCTTCAGGTGTATCTTGTCAAACTCTGGGTTAGATTTGGTTTGACTGTTTTGTTTTATGGCATATCAACTCTTTTCAGGTTATTTAATGCCGAATCTAGTTATTTTGGAAATAGTTTTTGTTTCAAGTTTTTTATATCTTCAAATATTTATTTGTAGAGTTTGGTTTTGTTGCTTTGTTTTATAGCATATCAACTCTTTTTGGGTTATTTAATGCCAAATCCAGTATAGTACACCAACCTCTTTGGGTTATTCATGTTGCATCCAGTTATTTTGTAGAAGATATTTTTCATTCTTCAAGCTTTCTGTATCTTCAATCACTAGTTTTTAGTGTTTGGTTTGGTTGTCTTGTAGTGGATTTTGTTGTTTTTGTTCCTTGCCCGGCAGAACATGAGTTTTGCAATAGGAGAGAGAAAAGGGTTATAGTATTAATGTTTGGTAAATTTTTTAAACCAGTCAGGAAGTGGGGGGGGGAGAAAAACGGGGGAGGGGGGAGGTGGGGGTGTTTTTGTTTTTAGTTTTGCCAAACAAAATGAGGTTTTGCAAAACAAAATGAGGTTTTGCAAAAGGGAATAGAAAAACAAAAACACCAATGTTAGGTGCCTTTTATCTCAAGAAGCCAATATCTTCAGTGTGATCTAGTAGCACCAGATCAGTGGTTAGAGATCTTGGAAATATTAAGTTGGAAAAGTGACATTCCTTTGAAGGTTGAAGGTTCAATCCTCAGTGTGTGCGATTGAAAATACAATTGCGAATTACTTAGAACTTTTACCTAGTCATGGCTGATGAAACGAAAGTATGCAAATAAAGAGTTCCATTTAAAATCCATGCAGATTCATGAGTTTAACAGAAAAATTCTAGAGTTCGACAAAATACAACCGAAGAAGGTTGGAGGTTACATCAACCGAAACAGTGCAAATAACACTTAGGATGAGAACAGTAGTCCGAAGAATCTGAATAATACAAAAAACAAAAATTCAAAAACCGATTTTCTAATATTTAAGAAAATTTTAACTAATATCAATTTAGAAACGGAACTAAAACACAGAAAAATATATACATTATTTTCTTCCTGGATTTCCATATGAAATAGACAGATATCTGAGTGTTCTATTAAAGTTTTCCTTTGCATCTCAAACATTAAGTCACTAAAATGAGGAACATTAATTTTCCGTTCACCAACTGACCAATTCACTATGCTGTAGTATATTTCTTTCGTTTTTTTTTTTTTTATCTTACCGAATTCCAGCAAAGTGCGTTTACTTGAGATCAGCATATCGTACGAATCCGATTATTCTATTGTTGGCATTGGTTTCCCTGATAATTTTCTAGTCTGAATTCTTTCTAGAATGACATCTACTTACGGGAGGGATAATGAGGTTGGTAACATTCTAAGAGAAAGTGGTTTTTATGGAACGAACTGGATTCGAACTTGGAACACCCAGGTCGTCAGTCTGTGCCGTTAACCACTTGACCACTGTTACCTCCCATTACTTGAGGTAATATCACTAGGAGGTGCACTATTTCTTATATTAGCCAGTGTATAACCAGGGTGAGGGAATTTATTTGAGCTTTGAATACTATTACCTATACTATTAATACAATTCTAAATGTTTATTTATTTATGTGTGTGTGCCTATATACCAATAAAACTTTAGAACGGATACACCGAATTGAAAAATTCATTTTTTCCTTGAAAGGTGTGAGTCCCTAGATTATCCTTATCTATATATAGCGAACAACACCAAGTCAAACAAAAAGCCCAAACTAAGGGTTTTGGGGCCGTTTCGTAAACTTGTCAAAAAAGTTATCTGCCCATGTCAACAGAATTTAGCACTGTCTGTAAACAGTCGCGGCAACATCTTTCGGCATATATACAGGACTTGTGGATAACACGTCTGATTACAAATCAGAAGATTTCAGGTTCGAATCCTGGCAAATTCATAATAATTTTAATCATCATTTTATCCAGCGTTTACTCATTATACTCACCGTTATTTAGGGTAAGTTTATTTTTTTCAGTGATTCTGTTTTGTGCATATGGGAATTTTCCATACTCCGAGTTCACAGGGTAAGCATTGATGGTAAGACGATGTTGAGTGTACTTGATATTGAGCGTATTTGATTTTGTGTTTGACTCAACGTTGTGTGTGCCGATGCAGCGCAGCTGCTAGTTTTGAATATTTGGTTGGGGGTTTACTTATAGGGTGAAATATGATCATGTCAAGTTGTCCTGACATAGCATAGTAAAGACAATAAATTTCACAAAAGATACTGAAAAAAATTATACAACGAATAGGGCATGAAGCCAAAATCTTGTTTTGAATTAATACATTTCAACTTTGGAATCATTCTGGAAGAGGTTTCAAACACACAACAAAAAAGTTTTTAATATCTACAGGCTACAAATCAAAGAAATTCAACAATTGACAGTGAAAGAATTAAAAGATACACATATTTTGCAAACCATTCAATAAAAAGAAAACTTTAAATCTATTAATTCTCCAATTATTCACATTTTTCAAGCAATTTCTTTTCACATTCCATCCCTTAGATCTGGTCTGAACCTACATCAGAGTTACTTGTTGCAGTGGATTAAAGTCTTTGCAGATTCAATCTTTTCTATATTTAATATTACTTGATGGTATTAATCTTGAAATAGATTTTTTAGATGATGCACTGTTCTCATTGCCAATTTCAGGTTTTGCATCATATTGGCTCAGCCAGCAACCCAGACCTAACTCCAGTTAGATGCTGGATCATCTCCTTGAAAGCTATCCAGTACGTATGCCAACATTGCCAAAAATTTGTGCTTTGACAAAATGTCAAATGAAACGATTTATTTAATCTATAAGAAAAGTTTCCTCTCCGTTCTTATGTAATTTGTATTTGTATTATTAGTATTGACCGTGCTGAGAATTAAACTTTCAGCCTCCAGTTAGAACTGATAATTCCGTAGCAATTATATTAGAGTTAACAAGATACACCTGAAGAAACGTTGTAAGAATAACACCCAAGATGAGAACATTAGTCCAAGTAATACAAATTATCAATTTTCATCTGAAAGCTTGAGAAACTTTATTTGCTCGTGGTATAAATCTGCACAATTTGTTTGTTTCATGCAGTAATTCTCAAACATTTATATGTTTGAATAATGTTTGTATCTTTCAATTGTCACATGTTAACAGTTTTCTACTTTTCTGACTTCTATTTGAGATTTTTTTGTTTTTGTTTTGTTTCTTTTTTTACAATTCTGTAATATTGTTTGTGTTGTTGGTCAGAGGATTTATTTTTTTAAATAAATAAAAATTAACAAAGCATGAAACACATTTAAAAACGCTTATCACAGAGTTGACATTTTTTTCAAATTAGTACATAAAAGACTAAAAAAAGCCCCCCCCCCCCACTTTCCTGATGAAACCTGGCTCAGTTGCACCCCACCCTCCAAAGGAATTTAATTTTAATTATTATTCATCTAGGGAAACACTGGTCAAGAATATACCAATTTTGTGGTTGTTTGTTTTGTAGTTTTTCTTTTATTTTTAGCTGGACATGCACACACAAACAATTGCCCTACACTAGTAGGGCTACTTAGTGTTACCCGGGGCGATAAAACATTAAATAGAAGTTGTGAAATAGTGTTAAATTTCTCGCCCCCCCCCCCAATTCTTTTATTTTCATATGATGAGTGAAGAAATAAAACCTAGGAGACTTTCAGAGTGCTACTGACAGCATCAAATAAAATTAAGGATACCTCCAGAGCACTCCTAAAACTCCTTGTAGAGAAATGACACAAAATACGTTAACATACATAGAGACGGACAAACACGGTGAGTGAGTGAGAGAGAGAGAGAGATTAAGATAAGAGATGAAGTGAAAAGAAAGCAGCAATAGTTATAGTGTGTGAGCGTTACAGCTGGGGAAATCCCCCACAAAGCCCGCGAATGACTCATGCTCGGGACATCCAGATAGCATGACTTCCCTCTCGCATTACGTGATTATGGGGGGTAGTGGTGGTGAGGATTACGGAGGTGGTAGATGCGAACAGAGCTCCACTCAGATTAGCCTTTCCCGATCGTATATGCTTGTGTCAATGTTTTTTTTTTCTTTTTTCATATGTAAGCATTAGTTTTTTTTGTTTGTTTTTATGTTTACACACAGATGTATGTTGATAAAAAACGTGAAACTACATAAGTTATGCAATGAAGATCGAATATTTATATATATATATATATATATATATATATATATATATATATATATATATATATATATATATATATATATATATAACATAGATCATATGTACTCCAAGCACCGAATCCTACGCGCTCTTACAGGTGGCCGATTTGACTGACGAGGGAAATATGACATTAACGAACATACGTGGGATTTTGCACTTTGTTTATATGCATGTTTACCTCCATCTAGTGTGTGAGAGAGAGAGGCGGGACCGGGGGGGGGGGGGCATTTTCACGTAAAAATATGTCCTAAACCTAACTTCCTCCAAATATGTTAAGAGGTCGAAAGAAAGCGAAAGGGTTACTTTTTTTTTAATTTTTTTTTTTTTTTAAGTTTCATCACGTAAATCTAATCAAACCTTTTATTAAAACTATTTTGTTTAAAAAATATACAAGTCCATGTCACAGAGTTAAATTTACTTCATTTTCTGGGTTGTTCATAAACATTTGAAAGAGCAGACACGTGTTTAAAATGTAGTTCATAGTTTTAGAAATTTAGTTTTTCATTTTTTTTTCTTTCTTCAACCATTTTCCATTATTAAATTTTACCACACATTCTCGAAAGTCAAGTGCTCATATTGAATAATAATTACTAAAAGATTACACAAGAAAAGTTGTTTAGTTTTGTTAAAAATAACAAACTAAAACGTAATCTTTGCAGTACATAACCGGCAAGAACGGTAAAGTAAGTTAACACACCACTATTGAATTTATTATAAAATGCTACTTTGATAAAAAAAAAAAAAAAAAAAAAAGGTTTGATCTTTGTTATATCATAATACTCGGTTCAACGATCGTTTTACATGCTGCCATGCATCGGACGCCTTCAAGAAACAAACATATCTTTGAACAGGTCTATTTATCCGTATTTTTTATACTGTAGAATCACTGCTTATCAAGGCAAGGGTGTCTCTCAAGGATAAGGGTTAATGAGTGTCAGATAAGACAATGAAATGATGATCAGTGATGGTGGAAATGGGATAGAAATTTATTTGTTTAAAAGGATAGCTCATCAAGAACTCATACTTGAAAACGATCATGTTATAGTCAATTAAAAAGCAGCTCCATGGTATTTTGTTTCACAGACGGGTAGTTCTGGGGGGGAAAACTTTGTTCATGGAATTTTCATTTAATTTTAGGCACAAGTAAAAAATATGGGAAGTTGCCGATAGTGGTTGTAGTTAGACGAGTGTTTGCGGTGAATATCTTACAGGAGGGAGACCATAGTGTGAAACTCAGTCGAACACTTATGAAAATAACGACAGAACAGGCTTGCAACGTCATTTCTGTGAGAAAGATATAGCAGGGAGGGGAAAGAGACACTAACATGTTTTTCCTCTGCGAGCTAAACCTGTTACCTCAACTACTAACCCAAGAACCCTCATTCATTTCTTTCAATGCAACCATTCCATCGAAGTCTACTTGTCTGTACTAATCTCCTTATACTTCCCAGGTTTCATCTTCTCCTGAAGTCATTGAAACTAAGCCTGTTTTTTAGACTTCCATTACACGTACATTGTATCATTCTCATATCATTTCTCTCCATGCAATGCATGTCCTCAACTCTCACTGGACAGATTTTACCTCCATAGTACATCATACTGTGTATAAATGCCTCATAGATTTCTCTCTTTTTCAACAGTTGCAACACTTTGCTGGTTAGTAATGGCATAAGTTGCCTAAACTTACTCCAGCCATTCCTAATTTTTGCAATCTCTTTCTCTCTCCATATTATATATATATACATATGAGAGAGAGAGAAAGAGAAATAAAAAGGAACAAACTGAGTTATGTGTTCATCAACGTTTCGTCTTTATTTCGAGACTTCCTCTGGATGAAATAAAGACAAAATGTTTACGAACACATAACTCGGTTTGTTTCTTTCTGATTTGCAAATCTGAATATTCCAGCTCGTTTGAAAAGGCCCATTCTTGGGTTGAAATAAATTTATGAGATTGGGTTATGTTTGTGTTGCATTCTTTCTTTTGACCAATATATATATAGAGAGATATAGACAGAGAGAGAGTGAGAATATATCGCAAAAAAATAGCATGAACATAAGGAAACGTTGATTAACTTACATTTAGTATAATAACTGATTTTATTCTTTTAAGTTCCTATAAACAATAAGGATGGACATTGAAAAAGTAAAATCACAGTGTGCTAAAATTTATACAATATATATTTCAACATAGCAAATAATTGTCAATTCATTTTTATAATTAAAAAAAAAAAAAGAGTTAACAAATAAGGTCTACACTTTTCCAGCTGATAATACACACAACTCAAAAAATATCAAACATCTACAGATCCAGGAAAATATGTAAATCCATGGTTAAAAATGTATGTTCAAACTAACCAGTAAAAGGGAGAACATTGGGTTGAGCAACTGTACATTTAAACGTGAACCTCACAATCACGTCAATATCCATGAAATTTATTGGTTTTATTCGGTTTTTGCATATATACAAAAATTAATCATCTATTATACAAACGGTGGTTATCAGTATGTGTGTGTGCTAAAAGTCAGAAACTACACAAGTCACAATCACAAATCTGATATACTCTTTTCCAGCATTGCTTGAACATGAATATTTTGTTTTATAATATTCATATTCTTCTGAAAGTCAGCAGGAACAAAATTAGTCGGGGTACATTTAAAGTGATATCTTTCCATTCACCTTTGGTGAATTAAAACACACTTTCTTGTTCTTTGAGCTAGGATTAAAGTGCAGTATGTGTTCTTGACTGGGAAGAGAGAGAACAGAAGTGAAAAGGGGTAAGGAGGAGAAAAGAAGAAGAGAGCGAGATAGAAGTTTTAAATGAAAGATGATACACACTATTTTGTTGTTCATGCCCCTAAGCGATGCTGGGTAGGTGTGCTAATTTATAATAATAGCAAATATACTTAATCTATATAAATTATAAGACTTTGTAATTAGATTTCATTATTCATTTTGAACTTGTCAATAACTTATTCTTACAATAAGAGATTGTGTTGTTAAACCTGACCTTAGAATATAAAGCCCATTTTAGGAGGTGATGGTAGCTAAGTGGTTAACGATATGGACTAAAACCGTGAGTGTGCCAAGTTTAAATCCAGTTCGTTCTACAGAAACACTTTTATCAAATACACACTTGCCCTAGTGTCTAATCTCTTGGAAAGGAAGAACATAAAATTAATTTTATATTCATTTTTTTCTCCTAAGTAAACTGAAAATGAAATTAACTTTATTTAAATATTCAGAACTTAAATTTTATCCCTCCCCCCTATTTTTTTGTTAAATTACAAACAAAGTTAGGTTTGGATAATCATCCAGTGTATGTTAACTATTTTTAAAATTATTTAATGCTTAAGCATTTTCGTTTTTAATTTTGGATATAAGTACAATACTTTTTATAAACAATAGACAATATTTGCTGCAAACAATCCTTTGTTAGATTTCTGCTCTTAAGTTTACATCTTAATGCTCTAACTTTTTGTTTACATGTATCATGGCAAGACCATGTAACAAACCAATTGTTACATGGTGGAAGGTAGTAATGCAGCAGTTTGTTTGTTACATGTATCGAGGTGATACTATGCAACAATCAAAATGTTGCAAGTTTGCTTTACATGCATATCTGCAGTTGTTCAATACCAAAATTTTTTACTGGTTTGTCATGATGAACCTGCCAGAAAAGTGTTTCTATCATCCTTGGAGGTAAAGCAACAGGCTGGGAGCCTTCATATTGCAATTAAGACACTTCTTGGAGAAGGTCACTAACCTCTTGGGATTGGAGCTTGGAGCGAACATCATGGTGCACAAACATTTTGAATGTTTCACGACCAACTGATGCGTGATCGAAGAAGCTCTACTTTCAGTAAAACCCATCCTTTTAATGCAGAGGTTCCTGGATGCTAAATTTTCTACTGTGATGACTTCTTTTCTCATTGGAATCCCCTTCCTGCTCCCAGACCGACCCAACATATAGAAATTTGAATATAATGTGAACAAGCATCTGGTTGCCCAATACTCCACTCAGGTTGCTCCTTCCACCACATCAAAATATCTGGTCCCTATCACAGTAGCTGTGTATGCTTCAGTGACAATATGCCTTGTTTGTACTGAATAAAAGTGCAAAAAGAAAGAGGGAGGTCTTTGAACAAAAAGTAAATGTAGTAGATCTAATACCATTAACTCCTCTTTCTCTCTCCTCTCACCACACACAAAGGAAATTACTAATTTGAACTTTCAAAGTTTTCAGTTATCTTTTTTTTTTGCTTCAAAGAAAATTTAAAGAAACTTTGTTGATAGAAACAAAACAATCTTTTTATCATTAGTTCATATCTTCAACTACCAAGCTAAACAAGTTATAAACCATTTTTGCAAACAAGACTTCTCTAAAACAAATCTTGATGCTTATACAGATAGCAACAGTCAATGCCAATTCCTTTCATTAATTAATAATTTTGATCTTAAAGAGTAAACACAGCTGCAAAGCATCACCATTTCACTTGAAAAAATTATTTTGCAGTTAAAACGAAAAATGTATTCAAAGAATTGAAATTTTTTTTTCTTTTCTTTGAACATTTATTGACTTTAGAGATATTCTGCTCCAAATTTCTCATGCAATTCTTTGAGAGTTACTGGTTTTATTATGAATAGATAAATAGTATGTAGTAAGTTTCTTAAAGAGTATACCGATTTTCTTTGGCACAGCTTGAGTAGGTGTTGATCATCCAAGTCAAGGATCCATCTTTATTAATGCTAGACAGAAGCCTAGTTCTAACAGATCTACTCTCCAAGTCTTCACTTTTTCTTTTTCATAAAAAGGAAGATAATTGCTAATTCTCTGAGACGTCTCTACCAGAGGAATGCTGACGAGGCTGCTCAGGTATTTTTGCTGGCCAGAGTACATTTCTCCTAGTGCTTTACAAAAGCTCACCTTGACTTGTATCTAACGTGCGAGAAAGGAGGTAAATAAATTACAAATACTCAATAAGAATAAAAACTTAGTGGCAGCAACTATCCTACAAGCATTTATTTCTAAAAAAATCAGAGGATATAAATGACTCAAATTGCCTATAAATCTTCACTCATCTCTCCTGAATACTAACCCGGTCTAATAATATTAAGCTGTGAAAATGTTTTAGTCATAAACCATATAGAACCTAAGACTGGCGTAGTAAAAAAAAAAAAAAAGAATGTACTGATAAACCAGTAGTAGAATAGACAAAAAAATAACAGAAAAATGAACTACTATATTTCTTCATTTCTATTTCTCTCTTACTTTCCCTCTCTGCCCTGCTTCAAGCAAGTCTGTTGACCTAGTCCACAAATCCCAAAACTCCATGAAAAGTCTCAATATAAAACACACGATTAAACCCGGATCTCCAACTTCTAACGTAGACTCCCACTACCATGTCTCCTTCTCGAACATCAGGAGTCTACATTCTAACCTTCCAGAGGTTGAAACCCAATTACAGGAGACTAAACCAGACATATTATTTCTAAGTGAAACTGGCATTGGATAGACCATTTCCCTAGATGAGTTCGTAATTAAAGGATACTCTAATTTAACTTCCAAATCTGACCCCCAAGATCGCCATGGGCATGGAATATGTGCCTATATAAAAGATGGCTTTCCATGTGGTAGGGACATCTCCAGAGAAGATCCTAACTTACCCTACATGTGCTTCCGGGTTGCACTTGTTCAAACTACTGCATTTATATTTGCTCTCTATTGCCCCCACAACAGCGGAGTTACTATCTTTAAAAGCATATCTGAGAAAATTGACCACGCCCTATCTGCTTATCCTTCAGCTAATATTCATGTCTGTGGAGACTTCAATGTTCACAATGTGGAATGGTTAACTCACTCAAACAAGATCGATGATGAGGGGAGGCTCTGTCATGATTTCTCCATTGCTTATGACCTCACTTAGATTGTTCACGACCCACCCATATTCCCGATACTGATGGCCAGTAAGCAAGTCTTCTAGACCTCTTTTCTCACAACTTGCCCTGAACTGTGTTCAGCTTCTGTTCTGTCTCCACTTCCGACCACTCAGTTGTATCAGTTAAGATAAAAACGAAATGTAGTAAGTCCCCAGATGTACCTCTCCATCATACAATATATCGATACTATGGCTGACTGGGATAGCTTCCGTACATTTACATCAGATCTACCTCTGCGTTCCATGTTTAAAAAGGATGTTTCCTCTATAGTATCAGACCTGACGGAATGGTTAATTGTAGGTATTGACCGTTTCATACCCTCGAAAAAATTCCAGCAAAAACCTAACAGCCAGCCGTGGTTCTCTCTGGAATGTGCAGCTGCTATTGCGCATAGAAATCACTTTTTCCACTGCTTCCAACGTAATAGATGTACTGAGACTAAAGCCGCTTTCAGGACTGCCAGCAACCACTGTAAAAAAATAATAAAGAATGCAAGAAAGTTGTATGCTCAGTCCGTAAAGTCCAAAGTAGCCGAGCAGCGGCTTGGTTCCAACCAGTTTTGCCAAATAGCAAACAGAATCCTGAAAAGAAGCGTGTGCTCTATCCCAACTGTCATAAATGGACCTGAGGTAATCTCGTCAGCATCAGACAAAGCCAAACAAGAACTTTGCAGCTAATTCTACCCTTTGCAACCAAGGCCGCCAACTTCCAATATTTCCTCCTGTATCAGAAAACATGCTATGTGATATACAAATATCTGTACGTGATGTTGCCAAGCTTATCAAAAACCTTGATTCCAGTAAAGCAACCATCCCTGACGGTATTCCAATTATAGTACTCAAAAGACTTCAACCAGAACTGGTGCCCATACTTACAAAACTGCTTAAACTGGAAAATCTCATCAGTATGCCCTATATTTAAGAATTCAGGTGATCACTCATCTCCCTCTCAGTACAGGCCAATAAGTCTCCTGTGCATCATGAGTAAGTTGCTGGAATCTGTGTTAAATAGAGAAGTAATCAACCATCTCAGTAAAAATAACCTTCTTAGTAACACGCAATATGGTTTCCGTTCTGCTAGATCTACAGCAGATGTGCTTACAGTTATATGTCATAGGATTAGCGAATCTCTCAACAGAGGCTACCTTTCTAGGGCAATTGCTCTTGACATATCTAAGGCCTTTGATAGGGTATGGCATAAAGGTTTACTTCACAAGATCTCCAGCTACAGTATAGCTGGAAATGTCTTCTCAATTATTAAATCATTTCTCTCTGATAGGTTCATAAGAGTAGTAGTTGATGGGCAAAAATCAGAAGCTCACAGTATTAATGCTGGAGTCCCTCAGGGGTCCATCCTGGGCCCAACTCTCTTTCTGATCTACATTAATGATCTTCCAAATCACATCCTTACATCATTCGTTGACATCTATGCTGATGACACTACTATCTATGGTAGCACATCTAAGACAGTAAACGACCAAGTTCTGATTCTCTCTCTCCTCTGATCTTGAGCAAGTCGTACAATGGGGAAAGAGGTGGCTTGTTATTTTTAATGCATCTAAAACCAAGCTTTTATCTTTACATCATCAACACTCTGATCCCATCTGGCATCAATTGAAATGAATGGCTCTCGTCTTGGGGAAGCCTCGTGTTTAGACAAGCTTCTTGGCTTGACCTTTACTCTTAATCTTAAATGGAACATATACATTAAATCCGTTGCCAAGGCTGCTGGAAAAATGGTGGGATCCTTCTATCGATCCAGTAGATATCTCACTGCTGATGCAATTCTCTATCTATATAAGAGCCAGGTACGCCCAAGGATGGAATACTGTTGTCACATCTGGGCAGGAGCTGCTAGAAAGGACTTATCCTGCCTTGATAGAGTTCAAAATAGACTTCGTAGCCTTCTAGGGGATGTCCTTTTCTCTTCCCTACAACCTCTTTCTCACAGAAGAGATGTTGCGAGTTTGTCTCTGCTTTATCATTATTTTCATGGCAAGTGCTCGGATGAGCTCCATTCTATGATCCCCTCTCGCGAAACTTTCACAAGAAACACCCGTCTAACAGAAAACACTATCACTAATTTCTCCCACTCTTTATCTGTGCCTAAACCTAAACGTAGGTTCCATGAGCAAAGCTTCTTTCTTAGAACTGCACGCCTATGGAATTGTCTTCCGTTTGCCTGCTTTCTGGCTGATTACAATATGGTTGTCTTCAAGTTTTTGATGAGCTGTTCCATATAAGTTAACAAATTTACCGAATCTCCATTACTAACGGTTACTATATTGTCCAATTTCTACTGTACACTCTGTAACCCTTATCCTCGAGTGGCCTCTTGGCCTTGATAAGTGGTGATGCCTAAGTAAAAAAAAAAAAAAAAAAAAAAGAGTGAAAATAGACTAAAATATGCCATTGTTAATTCTGTTTAGTATTATTAGACTGGGGTAATGTTCAGAAGAGATAGAGAAACATACAAGATTATATCTGTGATAAGCATCTTCCATAACTAAAAAGTCTTTTTTATATGATAGATAAATGCTTGTATGACAGTTTGATAACTTTCTTCTAGGCAAGATCTTTAACTTAAACTAAAGTACCACGTGACACTCAAATTCATTCTCATAGAAATGACCTGGAAGATTGGATTGTTGAAATATTACAAAAAAATGTCACACCTGTAAAAATATATATTTAAATAGAATAACTGTAAAAAAGAAGCTTTTTAAACAGAATTTTGTAATAATAGATTATATTAAAAACAAACAAAAAACATAATTGCTGTAAGCGATAAAAGCTCATGACCCATTCCTCCATACACACATAATTGGAAGTTGACGGTGGCTAAGTGGTTAATGACACCAACTAACAATGTGGGTGTTCCAAGTTCGAATCTAGTTTCTTCCACAGAAACATTTTCACTTAGAGACGTTAGCAATCTTCATATGGTTCCTTCCGCAAGTATCCATGTCTTTCTAAAAATAATTTTAACTAGAAAGATATCAGGGAAATGAATGTCAATAATAATTCAAAATGAATGGATGAATGATACTCAACAACAACAATACAAACACACACAATCTATAATATAAAAGTAACTCTACTAGTAGATTATTATTAAAATAAAACAAATAAAAAAAATAATAGTTATAATTGAAAAAAATCACATATATCCAATTTTAATGACATCTTCTGCTATATATAGTTTTAAATAGTCCGTCAGTTAAACATTTCAGCTATTTTCAATAAGTAGAATTTTGTATTAGTTATAAAAGGGAATTGTAGTTTGCTTGAATCATTGCTGGTAAATAAATGTGAAAGAGAATAAGAAAGCTATAGCAATGCAGAGAACCAGGTGTTAAGATGGTGTGACATATAGACAAAAATGGACAAACGAAAGAGGGTCTTGTAAAGTTTGTTTTTATATCTTCATATACCTATTTATTTTCCAGATCAATCACAAATACAAAACTAACTTAAACTTACTGTTTGAGATAACCGGGATGGTAGAAGTCTTTAATATTTAGAGAATAAAATCTCTTTTTCAGAAAGAAGGGGACCAAAAGAAATGTTTAAAAAAAAAAAAAAAAAAAAAAAAAAAGAACATCTTGAGTGTTATTTTCACAACTTTTCAGTTGATGTAAACTCTAACATTCTTCAAGTGTATCTTGTTGAATACGAGAATCTTTCTGTCGAACTTGTGGGTCTTGCTATCAAACTTTAGAATCTGCACATAATTTCAAACAAAGTTTTTTTATTTAATTCACAAGGGTAACATGCTCTCATTCCGTCAGCCATGATTGAGTAATAGAATTTTGATGGAATCTATATTTTTTCTAGGTTAGATTAAGGCACATATATGCAATCAAACTATTTTATTAACATCGTTACCATTAAAAAGAAAAAAAAAGTCATCCAAGAAAATAATAATTAGGTCTCAGAGTCATTTTGTAGGTTTCCAGCAAGCAGGTTGGAAGGGAGTAGTATTCACTCCAACTCTAAACTTTCATAATATTAAAAGGCAGACCAAAGATTATCCACACAAACTAGACATAAACTCAGCAATTTAATTTTTAATTTTATTTTGAAATATTTGTTAACTAATAAAATTCAAACAAGTCATGAAATCTGGATGTTTGAAAGAAAAATTGGGAATTTGATCTGATTCTGAATGAACACTTTCATAATCTGTTGAATCGGATAAAAATAAAAAGTTGGCAAGAACTAAGGTCTGCTCTTTGTTTTAGCTAATAGCATCATTGTTAATCGAAAATTATTGTTTTCAGACTAGCTTGGAAGGTTTGATCATTAATTTCAGCTAATCTCTGATCTGAAAAGGAATTAAGCAAACAGCAGTTTTCCTGACAGAAGAAGGCAGTGAATATCTCACATCAAGTAATGATTGGAGGAAACTTCAATAGAATGGCTGGTGGATTAGTTTCTTTTGGCAGATCAAAGAACCATTGTGATGGCAATGAGTCCATGAAGAGACAGACGATACCAGTTGGCAATAGATCAACACTAAAAAGATTATAAATGAAAGGAGTTTTGACTTGATCTCAGAAATATAGAATTGTTCAAAAATAAAGACCAGAATGCCATAAACTTTATTGGAATAATAATTCAATCATAATTAAAGATTTATGGAATGTGGCTATGATAGATGAGTTTGGGTAAGAAGGTGGAAATATAAAAGATCACCTTAAACATAACGTTTATCAAAAGCCAATGCCAGATGTGTAGTGTCAGTTTTAACAGCAATCAATCCTTTTTAGGGTTATTCGACATTGAAATAATACCCATTGCGATTTTTTTTTAACTTATGCATCAACACTTATCAAGGCCCAGAGGCCACTCAAGGATAAGGGTTAAAGAGTGTGCAGTAGTCAATTGGACAATATAGTACTCGATAGTAATAGAAATTCGATAAATTTGTAAAAGTGGAACGACTCATCAAGAACTTATTTATGTTGGACTGGAAGACAACCATATTGTAATCAGTTGGAAAGCAGGCAAACGGAAGACAGTTCCACAGGCGTGCAGTTCTAAGAAAGAATGAGTCATTATATACGCTTTATTGAAAACAAGTTGCTATTTTACACTTTAATGGCAGAAAATTTTGGGTACATACCTTTCCCAATCAGTGCACAGATGATCACAATATAATATTCATTTGACTTGAATTAAGCATGATCGATTTCAGTCTGTGCCAGCATCTATTAGGTCCAATCACGTACCCCTAATACCAGTGTATTGCAGAAGATCAGAACATCAGTGCAGGTAGTTTTAAATCCAAACAAAGAGAAACTATATTTGGTCGATTATGTTGGACTCTTCAGCCTCTGTTTATATCTGTCTTCCTGGAAATGCTGTCTCACATGCTATGTGACTAGTTTGAATTCCCAATTTCATTTACATCTCTGCAATCTTTTTTATTTATAATGAGTGCATTTTTACCGGCAATTTTACCGTTACGTATGTTGCGATCAAGTGAAAAAAATTTTTTTCTTTTTTTTACTTGGTAAATTTAGCTCAAGTAACCACCTAATTGGGGATCAAAATAATGTAGTAACTCACACAGTGCGGAAGACAATGTTTCCAAGGAAACATATATAAACAGAGTCTGACCAAGATATTGATTCTTTTTGTTTTGGATTTGAAACCGACGTTACCAATGTTTTTCTGATCTTCTGGAACACAAATATAAATAAATATCATGCGCTTATTTTAAAATTTTTCTTAATAATGAAGCACTTTGCTGAGGTTCCTCCCACTAATCTTTATAGATGGATATGATTCAAAAAGGTTATACTAAAGTTTACTAAATGAGTAATTGTGTAAACTAAAAAAAAAAGAAAAAAAATTAATATATATATATATATATATATATATATATATAAAATATAAAGCTGAATGTGTGTGTGTCTGGTCACGAATAGGCTCCTATATTGTTGACTATTTTAAAAAACTGATTACATATAATGATAGAAAATGTATCGAGACACAGGAATGGGTATGTTTGATCTGGCAGAACGGTGGTTCATTAAAATTGTGGGGTCTGCGTTCGTGCCTGGTCCACAAAGTATGGAAATAAAAAATTTAAAAATTGAAGAAAAACGTTTACAAGTGTTTTTGATATAGATGTACATAAAATATTTTGATAAGTATATTTTAACTTAAATAGGGATGGTATAATAAAATTGTGGGGTCTGCGTTCGCGCCTGGCCTCCATAGAATGGAAATAGGCACAAACTTTAATAAAGATTTTTCATATCTATCTGCGTAAGTATACTTTGATAATTATGTTTCAGTTTGAAGAAATATGGTATAATAAAATTATGGGGTGTTTGTTCGCCCCTGACCTCCAGAGAATGGAAATATGTCACAAAGTTTAACAAGGTTTTTTTAATATAGATCCACAGAATATTGTGATAAGTGTTTCAGTGTGAACAGGTATGGTATAATAAATTATGGGGGTTATCTATTTTATTTTTACTTTCATCATATTTTGCTTTGGTTTTGATACCCCCAAATTTAACCCAAATTTACAACCCTTTCCTTTTCATAACCTATAATACTTTCATAAATCAGAGTCCATTTTCTGTTTTTGAACCCAGTCAACGATGGGGTACTTTTGCTAGTGTATATATATATATATATATATATATATATATAGATTGGATGACATTTACTTTTTACATAAATTTTAATTTCAAATATATTTCTCGTGGTTAACATTGGCTGAGCAGTTTGTTCCGTGCTAATGGAGACAGAGATAGCTTCGTGGCCGGGTTTGACTCTCCTGACCTATGGTAATCGTTATACCCTAAACTGATGATTCCTGAAACACTAGTGTCTGTAGGTATTAAAAATAATTATTGTAATAATTATGTCAGCCTCTTTAAGAACTTGGTTCTTATTGTCGAGTACTTTACGTTGAAATGAAATAAGTCAGCCCACGTGCGCAGATCATTGTTATAATCATAAGACCACTCTTGGTCATCTTGAATGACATTTACACTTTACATAAATGTTAATTTGAACTATATTTCTTACAGTTAATGTTGACCGAACGGTTTGTTTCTTGCGAATGGAGTCAGAGATGGCTTCATGGCTGGGTTTTAATCTTCCGACTACGGCGGTAATCATGACCCTCTGCACAAATCATTCCCGAAAGGATGAAAACTAGTGTTTGTAGGTATCAAAAAGAATTATTGTAATAATTATATATATATAAACACACACACACATTTTATATATATATATATATATATATATAACATATAAACACACGCATATACATACATACACACACATATAAATACACACACGCATATACATACATACACACACATATATAAATACACACACATATATGCATACACACACTAGTTGTAGTTACCTGGCACTGGCAATAGTAGAGTCTTTAATTTCATTTTTATTTTCCTTCATTCATTAAAATTATTACATTTTTGCTAACATAGGTAAATGTTCGACCACTATTAATTCAATATCATCCGTTTTGTGTCCCTATTTGAAAAACAATTCATCAATTCCAGATTTCTTCTCAGTTTTATGCCAGAGACAAACACAGGATCATTAATTTATATGTTCAGATAAAATAGCATCAAGAAGGTTGTAAATCAGAAATGTTAATGATGTTGCTTTTTTAAATCTCCATGCATATTTTACATTCACTTTAATTTGAACACAATAATTACTCATATATTTAATTGCTTGAATTTTAGAAAATGAAAGCATAAGATAAATAAAAGAAAGGTTCAATTAAAAACTAACCATTGAATTAGTATGACATTTTAATTTCAAAATTTGCATAAATGGATTGATTTTATTGGATAATCGTCTCTTGCAAATATAAATTGATGATGAATCACTGAAAATGTATCTTACTAAAAGAATTATCTGGTCGGATAGAATATGTCATCGATTAAATAGATTAGAATTTCAATAATTGTTTTGCAAAAGAACAAACTGATAAATTTTGTAAATAACTGACTAGTCAGAATCAAATATCAATTTGTCATCTGTAATGCTATTAATGCCAAACGTTATACTTGATTTTTAAGCAAAACCTATGGAATATTTGAAATCAGCAGTTTCCTTCAGATGTTTTAGCCTCATCTTTAATGAGGAATTTTTAAAATCTTTTTAGTAAGAGCACATATAAAACAAAAGCTCTTGATTTGAACAATGCTACAAGCAACAAATAATCACTACCACAGATTCTTTAAGACTATAAATAACAGTTGTCTGCTAATTAGTGGAATTTTGATTCTATCATGTATTTTTATGCTAAAGGCGGCATATTGCAACTTGCAATGAAAGAGGCTACTATTTGGGATCAGGTCTAACAGGGGACTGTGGGGATTTGAGTAGCAAAATGTCTGTTCACATTATAATTAAACTTTTGCAAGTTAGTACAGTCAAGGAAGCAAGATACAAGGAGTGAATTCCAAAATCTAGCAGTCCAAGAGAAGAAATTATGAGAGTAGAAGGTTTTCTTGTATCTAGAAACCTCAATAGTGAAAGGGGTAGAATTTTATTACTCGTCAGGTTAGTTGGGAGTATGTACGTTGAGTGGGCACAATACTGGTGTACTGTAATAGCATATTTTTATTATTGAAATTTGTAAATAAGTTACTTATTCAGAATTTTTCTGTTACTAATATTTTATTGTCTTAATTGCTTCCTTCCATGTAGTAAAAATTTTTTTTTTTAAAATGAAACTCCTGGCAAAATAAGCTATTTCCATTAAGTATGTATTAGGCAATTTTCAATTAAAATGTAATTGCATGTTATTCAAACATACAGTTACATTTTAATTGAAGATTATCTAATACATACTTAACATTACAATATTTAAAAAATCTTGTATACAACTTTTGTATTATTTCAGGGCTTTACGTTGCAGATGAAAGAGTCGCATTTACAAGTGATTTTTCAAAATGGCAACTATAAATAAGAAAACATTTATATTTTCGCAATTTTGTTTTTTTCACCAACAATCTTCCAAAGCTCATTTCTGAGGAATAATGTTTTTTCAACCCTTATTTGTGTTTAAAACAAGCAAAGTCGAATTATTTAAACAATAAAAGGTTTAATAGAACAATATATTCTTTTTTCAAGAAAAGCTGTAAAAAAATTTTTTTTTTTTTAAAACCTCTGAAGAAATTTGAACATGAAATTTGGTGCATATTTAGAATTACACTTATTTTTTTTTTTAAATACAGAAAAATCTTTGATGTACATACTCATCACAAAACATGTTATACTCCAAAAATCACGTGGGTTTGGCTAGCATCTTTTTAGTTTTTAGTCAACTAAAGAAATTTGTCCAAAGAACCCTGCACTTATTGGCAACATAAGTGGAAGATTCTTGTGACCCTCATAAATGTCAAGAAGCAAATTAGAAAACTCCAGAATTTCTTGCACATTCATTGCGAGTGTTATAGTTTCAGTAGACGATACTTATCTTTATTAATAATATAAAGCCAATTTACTGGCATATTAAAAAATCTGTGAAGGAAATTTGCAAATGAAACTTTTCTCATGGTATCGAAGAAAAGTGCATATTAAAAAAAAAAAATGTCAAATTCAGTTCTTAATTATTTACCTCCGTATGATTTTGCTGTCTCAAGGCATCATCATGTTGATGCACAAAACCGAGAACTACAACAAACTCAAGATAGAAACTAAGACTCATTTCTGTCATATTTTACATGAAAAACCGAAGTTATACAATTGAGCAAAACAATTTCCTATTAAGCATTATTTTAGGATAATCTCTCAAAGGAAATATAAGCAATGCATCTTTAAAAACACTTACCTAACTAAGTTTAACTTAGTATAGTTATCTTTTACTAATAGTTTATTCTAAGTCTTTTAAAAATAATATATAAACAAACTTAAGAATTTTTGTTGCCTCTTACCAGTCGGTTACTTAGATAACTGCCACGTTTATCAAATGAATTATAATTTTAATTTTCCAAGAAACACGTTTACACTTTTTTAATGTCACAGAAAAACAATGTCATTAAAAAATGTATTCGCTCTTGTGTATTGTATAGAGAAAGAGTTAAATACTCTTCTTACAAAAAATTAATTGGGAGTATTTCAAATTAATTTAAGCTTATTTTATTTGAATCAATAAGATTACTATGCCAATATTTATTTTTTTATTTTTTTTTTTTTTGTAATTTATTATCTATCCTATTAAAAAGCCTATTAATACTGTAAGAAATATTTAACGACTAATATTTTCAATAATTAACAAATAAAAATGACACACAAATATTCAACACCCAAACAAATCGATTTGAGCTTTTTGACATTTCTTATAAATCAGATAAAAAAGAAATTATATCTTTTTCTATTTATTTTTTTTTTTTACTTAAATTCCATGAATTTTTTAATTGTATTTTAAGAGGTTCGGGAGCTTTCTTTTTTCTTTTTTTTTTCTTTTTTTTTTTTTTATAAGATAAGCATAGAAATCATTTTCTGTTGAACCAAAAGCTTAGGAATGTATTCAAAACAAAACATCTGAAGATTTTTTAAAAGTTTTATTTTTTATGCCCAAAAGGTTATCTTGACCTTTTTTCTTTAATATGCTTCATTTTTTTCTTCTCTGGATTATATATGTATACATACACACGCACACACAAATATATATATATATATATATATATATATATATATATATATATATATATATATATATATATATACATACATACATACACACACACTATTTCTTTGTAACACTTTTTTCATGAGACATTATATATATATATATATATATATATATATATAAATAATTGTTACATAATTATATTTTTTTCCCTTATGTGTGTGTATGTTTTTATGTATGTTTTGTATATGTGAGAAAGGATAGAGCATGCGCGCACGCATACACACACACACACACACACACACAGAGCTAGCAATAAAGTATGATTTCCATTAAGTAAACCTTTTTCTTTCTGTTAGGCTGACCGAGATTTAAGAATCCAGAAGCAGCTTTGAATCTCCTCAACTCTTAGACAAGCGACTACACATTCTAGATAAACCTGATAAGAATCCAAGATGGACATTTATCGTTAGTCCTACATTTTGACCTTTTTATTTATTTTCCAATAATTGTGCCATGCCAATATGAGATATGAGGCAGAGTCATCAATGAACCACTATTAAGCAAATTTCAATTTCCAGACAAAAAAAAAGATAAAATCTTTACCCTATCAGTGATATAGCATTAGAACACTTGAGAGTTGACTTTTTAACATAGAAATAGTATTTCACTTTAAAATTAATCGATTCGTAATCATAAGAAAACTTATATCTCGCTGAACAATTTCAAGGATATTCTGACTGGTATCATTATTTCGAAGAAGTTATAACAGTATTTCACCAGTAATCATGACCTCACATACAACTTTTGATATTCACTCCTCGACCTTGGCTCTAGTAAAATCATAAAACAAACAGAATACATTATATATATATATATATATATATATATATATATATATATATATATATATATATATATGAGGGAGAGAGAAGGAAAACTGACGATAAAAATACAATTGAATAAATTACAATACTTATTGACCCATCAAAAATTTAAAAAATGAATTATAAAATAAAAACCTTAAACTCATGAATTTTCGAAGATAAACTCTTTTCATCAAAGGATAAGCATTAGTACAAAATGCACCACTGGTTATTAGAAATTTGAAACTATAGTAAAAATAAAACGAGAAACTTTTTTTTTTTTTTCCAAAAAAACGCATATTCTCTAGTTAATCAATTAAGAAATAGTAATCTGTGGAGACAAAAGAAGACTATGGAATCCAAGTATGAATGGATTAAAGTGTTGTACAAAAAGCTTTGTTACAATTTTTTTTTTAAATATCACAATCATATCATATAATGAAGTTGTAGTCAATAATATTCACCGAAGAGATTGCCATCCTAAGTGTGAAGAAATTATCATAAAATCTAAAAAATCCAAAGAAATTATACTCCATAAGATTATATATATATATATATATATATATATATATATATATATATATATATAATGCAAGGTCCTGGATATGACCTTAAACTATATCCAGTGGTGAGGCCCCATCTTGCGGGCTTTGGGGAGTGTGGAGCCACCCTTTAATTACCATTGCTCCGAGGTCCACTCTGGCCCGAAGTGGTAGTACCTGTTAGGGTTCCAACTATGGGTTAAATAGAAACCGACTTGAAAACAATAAATATATTCTATTAAAAAATTTTTCTTCAAAATCTTTGGATTCGGCATTAAATAACCTGAAAAGGGTTGATATGCCGTAAAACAAAAACAACCAACCAACCAACCAGAGATAAAGTAACCAATGAAGTTTAATGAGGTTAATACAAGATTGCTCAATACCGATATAAAGCAAAGTATACTTTTTTTTGTTTTTACATAAGCAGTAATATGTTGCAACACAGTCATGAGCATGTTTCAGTCAACTAGTTACTAGAGACCTCTTCAGGCAATACAGCTTATACAAAAACACAGTTCACAATGAAAATATTCAATTTTTTAAGCCATAGGGAATTAATATTAGGAGGTTCTGTCAAATGTTGTTAAAAATAGGAATAAGGAATGAGATTTGATTGTATATAAAGAAGACTAAATAGGGGCAAGGATTATGGTCTGTGATGAGATATAGGAATGAAGAGGAAAGGATGAGGGGTTAAGAAAAAATAGAGATAATGAAAGACTGGAAAAAAGGTATATGTATGTATGTGTGATAGCCACCTTACATCTTTAACATACTAGTGCATATAGGATCAATTAGCAGAGGAATGGGAATTTGACAATTTTTTTTGAATATCTATGCAAAAAAGGAAATTAGAGTTAATCAGAATTATTCCGTTATGAAAATGCTTTTAATGTCATTTGAATTTTCTGTGGTCAGAAAGTATACAACCTACGTTGCCCATCTCTGCTCCACCACTACCATCCCTACATATATTTATAAAGAGATGAAAAAAGATAGGGGAGAAAAGGAAAAAAAGGAACAAAAAGAAAAGACAAAGGGAAAACCATAAAGAATTGTGATGATTTTAAAACATTTCTTTCTTTCCTACTCGTCCCCCACTTTCACTGCCATCTCTCATCACAACTTTTTTTATTTATTTCTACTGGAAGCCTTAAAAGTTGTATAGCAATAATAAAAATCTCAAAATGTATACACTTAGTAAAACCTCCATCTTTAGATATAATTATTATAATTGTGATAGTAATAATTAAACATAGAAGGTAATGGGGGAATAAACAGGTTAGTGACTGCAATATTGATGATAATTGATAATTTTTAATCATATTTATATTGATTATTCATGTATAAATAAGAATAACAACCAGGATAGTTAATAATGGTAATAATAGAAAGAAGAAATTGTCTAAAGTAAAAATTAAAATTGCAAAAAATAATTTCAAAAAATAGAATATAGGAGGCAAACTGTAAAGAGATAGAATAAATCAAAATAGTAAAGATAATCGGTCTGAAGGTTTCCATGTATATATATGTTTTATAATTACTTGGAGTAGATTTAAATAAAAAGATTACAGTTTAAAGTTTATGTTATACAACGGTGCATATTTTTTAGTTTAAATTTTTATGTACTTGGTGGTTGTGAGAGGTTAAAACTAGTCGAAGCTTAGAGTTGGCAATTTGGAAATTATGGTTAAAGCGCTTTAATATAATAGAACACTTTATTGAAAATCTTTAGTTCCAATAAACCAAATATACCATTTCTTTTTGTCACCCACTACTACTATTGTTGTTGTTGCAAATAAATGAATTGCATTCGATTCTCCATAGATAGAATATTTATAGGTTGATGTTGGAAATAGGTTTGAATTTTGTTTTGAAAGCGTGATTGTAATTAGAGATTGTAGAATGGGCAACATTATGTGTTTAGATTGTAAATTAGACCATTAAACATTTGGAGATACATTTGTAATTGCTTTATGACCTAGAGTGTTTAATAGTTGATGTCACAAGCAAACATTATTTTTTTTGTACTAATATATATATATTTTATTTTATAATCTCAAGTATTGACTTAATCCATTACAATTGTTTCTGCGGACAGAAAACTCACTGTCTGCTTCATCAGACGGCAAAAGTCAAAAACTAGGTTTTGACTTTTGCCGTCTGATGAAACTTACTCTTTTTCATCAGACAGCAAAAGTCAAGTTATTGACTTTTGTCGTCTGATGAAGTAGACACCAAGTTTTCTGTCCGCAGAAACAATTGTAATGGATAAGTCAATACTTCAGGTTATAAAATAAAAAACATTCAGCTCTACTAACATATTGAGGACTTTTATCCTGTTTTTTACCATTTTCTACCTTTGAATATATATATATATATATATAATTCTGCATAGTTAGTGATGTATATAAAGTTTTATATTTTTTAAATAAAAAAAAATGGAGCACAGTGAAAGTGGCATTCAATGTTTGTATAAAGTATTGTTAATTTGGCGATACGGCCTGTGGTCTATTGGATAGATCTATTGACTATCGGCTATGAATGTTGGCTCAATTCTGGGCTTGGTATGAGTGCTGGTCTAGCCACACTGAAGAGCTGTAGTACAGCAAAATCGCCTTTCGGTTGATGATGGATAATTATATATATAAACTATATCACTAACTGTTCAGGGATTCATTAATATCATTTTAGTTAAAATTTTAAAATTAAAACGAAATAATGAAATCACCAAGAGGTAGGGAGAAAACTCAAAAGGGAGATAAGTTATATTTTTATATTTAAGCTATAATAAGAATCATCTCCCTTGGAGTTTGGGTGTTTTAGGTTATTTAAAACGAGCAGGACCTATGGGAATTCCATGGAATGAGAAGCATATTTAATCAACAAATATGTTTTGATAAAACTGATATTTTTCTAGATAGCACAAAAAAGTTGCTTTTTGGACAGAAAACCAACAAAATGCAGTAAATATGAGCTAAACATTTCTATGAAAATAGTATCCATTGTATTTTAAGTATAGAACTGACCAAATGAGAACTAATAAATACTAAGAAAATAATATTGTGCTACATAGTTCAATACAAATAATAAAATCATATTGTAAGAGACAATCTTTAATTTACTCTTAGCAGATAATGCATTTTTTTGCCCTATTTCTTTCGAATACTCTCGTTTTTATGTAACATTTCACTGACTTCTTTGATGTAGAATCGCTGCACGTCGAAACTACTAAGAGTTCTTTTCTAACACCATTACAACAATGATCATATCTTATTTTAATGATATTCGAAAACAAGGCTACATCAAATTGAGGTCAATCTCGTATTTTGTCCTCTAGCCTATCTAAAAGTCTTGCCCAGAAAAAAAAGAATAAATTGTTAGTTAGAATCAAATATCAATTAACATGGAAAATCAGATAACTTTATCATACGTTTTTGAATTTTTGAGATGAGGATTATTTATTTGTATTATTTGGATTCTTCGGACTAGTGTTTTCATCTTAAGATGAGAAGAATCCAAATAATACAAACTTTATTATATATGTACACACAAATGATATGCCCACATACATATATATTGCACACTTGATATACACGTGCATAGATATGTCGCATACCATGCACAACAGATGTAGAACAATTGATACGAAAGATTAAACTTGTTTAAAAGGTAGTTTTATATGCGACAGGTTTTTATCACTTATGATAAAACCAGAATAAATGAAAACCATGGCAACTATTAGCTAAATTCCTTAGCCCATTCTGTCTTGAGAAACGTTACTCAAATTGAACAACTTTTCAATACTTTGCATGCACAATATATACTGTACACCAAATTTATTACATAGATAGTTACTTCTGTTATAATTTTATTGCTGGATTTATTTATTTGATTTGTTTATTTATCTACCTTCCACAGTGAGAAAAAGTGGGATTTGCAAAGCCAGTACCCTAGAAGAAAGGCACTCTGGTTTGCAAAAAAAAAAAAAAAAAAAATGCCTGGACAGCCTTCCTCGGCAGACACCTCTCGGGCAATTAGCAATAAACGAACCTATTCCCAAACGGTGAGAAGGCAAAGCCTAGGAGGACAGACCACTTAGGACTGCAGAGGATCACAATCAGCCAATAGAGAATATGCCATGTTAGTAATAGCTTAGATCCTGAAAGCTTTGGGGCACTGAGGAAAAATGTCTGCTGGATGAAAGATGTTATTAATCGAATATGTGACAGTTTGGATGACATGCTTTTTAAAACGTTCATTTAAAATGCTTGTATTTAAGTTTATTTGTAAAAATTAAGAATCCATTCAATTCATTTCTTCTTAGATTGTTATTTCTATTTTGTTCACTTGGATTTTAAATGGCTTTCTCCTAACACTAGATATAAAAAGAAGTTGAGTAAGCTAAGAGAATATATCTATTTTATCTTGTGTGTTCTTTATAAATTCTAAGCATTGATAAAATACATAAAATATATAATTTCAAATATCTTTACACGGAATACTTTAGATCAACATTCCATTTATTAAAACATTTAATTCAAATATTAGCATTGCAGAATAAATGGATTTGCTATTTTGTATGCATAAGGCAATAAATAATCTCATCTTTCTAATAAATGGGTGTTGCTCAAAAAATATTCTCAATAACAATCATTTGTAATTATTCTATCGATTGAGTTTGTAATATACACACATACACATGAAAGGTGAAAGAGTTCTATGACAAAGACAGGCAGATAAGTAACAAAAAATAAGGCCATCAAACTAGACATTGTTATATGGAATAAACATGAAAGGACTGATCTGATTATCGATGTAATCATTTTGAATAACTACGGCCTCAATAGAGATGAATGTGAAAAGTTTACAAAATATCAGAACATCAACAAAACATGGTCACTGAAAAAAAAAAAAATTCCGATTGTGGTCTAATGGAAAAAAAAAACCTTTAAAAATACTTACTGCCATATCACAAATTTTTAGATTTATTGTATGAAGGAGATTATATATATATATGTATATATATATATATATATATATATATATATATATATATATATATATATATATATATGAGAGAGAGAGAGAGGGAGAGAAATATAAAAAGAGAACAAAATGAGTTATGTGTTCTCAACGTTTCGTCTTTATTTCGAGACTTCTAGAGGAAGTCCGAAATAAAGATGAAACGTTGATGAACATATAACTCGGTTTGTTTCCTTTTTTTTTTCTCTATTTTGTCGGAATACTATTTCCATAATTCTCATCATATATATATATATGTGTGTCTAGGTAAGTATGGAAAGGTGATTCTGCAAACAATGCGCGTGGAGGTCATTTCTGTCTTCTTTCATCTGAGTGTCGAACTCTTTCTTTTTCTATCATTCTTTTCCATAGTCGTTGTATCTCAAGACTACCTAACCATCGTTAGTGTTAGAGGGGTGCTAGGTTGTTTCATTATAACACCTATACACTCTTTGGAAGACTAAGCCGTAGTCAAATAGAGATAACAGTCCTAAAAAGTGACTTTGGACATAAATTTAACTGAAAGAAATCAAGTGTAACCCCCATTCGCCTTAATCTCTTAAGACTAATTTAACTAAAATTTAAAAATAAA